>NW_024082400.1:0-204839 GCF_003009895.1 Hyaena hyaena
GGCATGGAGGAGGGCACTTTGGGGATGAGCACTGAGTGTTATGTAGAAACTAATTTGACAATAAACTATTTGTAAAAAAAAATAAATAAATAAAATAAAATAAAATGTGCAGATTTTCAAAATGCATCTTTTTAAAAAAAAAAAAAAAAAAGAAAAATACTTAGTTTTCTATCTGCATGTGTGCACAGAAGAAAAGATCATGAATCTCTTTCATCAAAAGTATTAACAAGTAATTATATACAAATTAGAGGAAGGTATTGGAAGGAGGAGTTGCCAAGAATATATATATTTTTTCTTTTTTTAAAAGATTTTTTAATGTTTTATTTATTTCTGAGAAAGAGACAGTGTGAGCAGGGGAGGTCAGAGAGGCAGGGAGACACAGAATCCGAAACAGGCTCCAGTCTCTGAGCTAGCTGTCAGCACAGAGCCCAACATGGGGCTCAAACCCACAAACCGTGAGATCATGACCTGAGCCGAAGCCAGATGCTTAACTGACTGAGCCACCTAGGCACCCCTATTTTTTTAGACTTTCCCACCTTTTATTATCCAATAAATGGATGGGAATGGAGACAAAGACAGTACAACAGCCAGGTTTCAATAAATAAGAGAAATGGGGATGGCAGTGGGGCCCATGCCTGAACGACCCCACATAAATAACCAGGTTGCTGAGCCAGAGTGGACATAGGAACTGGGCTGGCCAGTCGCCCACACTGCCCGGGCTGGGGCACAGACACCAACACCACAGGGACACACAAACCACGGAGGCCAGAGTTACCTCACCAGCCCCTCACACCCTCCTCTTCCTGAAAGCTCCTGAGATCTTGGGATGGCTGTGCAGGCTGGCACCCTGTACCACAGCTCTGCCCAGGTCAAGACTGTGGTACCAATTTCAATAAAGACATCAGGGTGGGGAGGTAGATACATGCATTAAGCCCCTTTTTGTAGGCAGAGCCAGGGACAGCCCCCCCATGGGGGCCTGAAGGCAAAGGCCATAGAAGCCGCAAAAATAGGGCCAGATAAAGCTACTAGTGGGAGGGGTGGCAAGGAGTCAGGCTCTCCCCTCACATGACCTAGACCAGACCCTGCAAGGAACTAGAGAAGCCCTGAGCCCCGAGGTACCTTTCTCTTCCCACTTTATGGTCAGAAGAATTGTAACCAGGTGATGGCCGGGGACTTGCCCGTGGTTAGAACCTGGGAACTCAAGTCTCCAGCCCTTGGCTTTTTGTTGTTCCTTCCCTTTACAGGGCCCACTGGAAGGGGGTGGGGGTTGGGGAGGTCCATGCCAGGGCCCTATACAGAGGCAAGGGCAGCTAATTACCAAGGTGTGGGGCCAGGAGTGACAGGCAGACGGCTCCCTCCCTACCAGGCCAGGGCCTTGCCACTTAGTGGTACAGGGGATCCTGCAGGGTCCCAGGTTCTGGCCAGGCCAGGGCTCAGGGTCAGGGCATCCTTCAGAGAAAGAACTGGGTGGCAGGGAAAGGGGAGGGGCTCTCAACCTGCTCCTGCACACAGCACCCTCCAGCTGGCCTGCCTCCTCACTGAATTATATATAATTCCACTGGAAATTATGTTGCCCGCTAAGAGACCATTTCTTTTTTCTTTTTTTTTTTTACAAATAATTTATTGTCAAATTGGTTTCCATATAACACCCAGTGCTCATCCCCACAAGTGCCCTCCTCCATGCCCATCTCCCCCCTCCCCCCCACATCCATCAGTCCTCAGTTTGTTCTCAGCATTCAAGAGTCTCTCATGGTTTGCCACTAAGAGACCATTTCTAACAAGTCTGACACTTAGAGCACCATTGGTAGGCAAGTTCTGAACACACATCCATTTCTATGTATCATTTGAGCCATACATTTCAAGCAGTAATTAATACCTTACTATGCTGTTATACAGACTCAGGAAATGCTTATAAATTATGCAAATGATGTGGGTTTTTTTTTTTTTTACCAATTTTTCCCACAATGTGATAAACTACATAATTGATAGAGAAATGGCTATCCTTAACATTGGCTCATTGGCTTCATTTTCTTGTAGGATAAAACCTGAGAAACTTAGTTTATAAGTATGTGTCATAGGCAAAATAATGTTCCCCCAAAGATGTTCACATCCTCAATATCTGAATCAGTCAATATGTTATATTACATGGCAAAGGGGGGATTAACATTGCATATGGAATTGTATTTGCTATTTAGCTGATTTTAAGAGCAGGAAATTATCCTGGCTATCTAAGTGAGCCAATATGGAAGAGAGACAGAAGAGTCAGTGTTTTGAATAATATGCTTTGAGAAGGACTAAGCCACCATTGCTGGATTTGAAGATTAAAGAAGTTCATGACTGAAGGAGTGACAACAGCCTCTAGAAGTTCTCTCTGAGAGCCTCCAAAAAAGACAACAGTCATGACACTGACTTAACCCAATGAGACTCATTTTGGATTTCTGACCTCCAAAACTATATCTATATATAGATATAGATAGATGTAGATACAGGTATAGATATAGATATAGGTATAGATATAGATATAAACATCTTTAAGTTGTCACATCTAAAATAAAACTCCTGATCCCTGACTAATTTTATTTCTTTCCAAATTTTTTCCAGTTCACCTCACGCCTAAACCTTAGAATTATGCTTGCCACTTCTCTTTCCCTTTCACTCCATCACAATTTTTGTTTGTTTTCTTATTTAAAACTATATATCTGTCAAGAATCAACTATGTCACAAGCACTGTTCTTGGTTCCTCATGGAATCATGAGCAAGTCCATTGTTCTTTTATTTTTTAAAAAATTTTTAAATGTTTTATTTATTTATGAGAGAGAGAGAGAAAGTGAGACAGAGAGACAGAATCCGAAACAGGCTGCAGGCTCTAAGCTAGCTGTCAGCACAGAGCCCAACATGGGGCTGGAACCCATGAACTATGAGATCATGACCTGAGCCGAGGTCGGACGCTTAACTGACTGAGCCACCCAGGTGCCCCATCAAGTCCATTGTTCTTACTTAAAAATGAATCTGAATCTAATCAATCCTTATCTCTGTCTACAGGACACCATATCCAAAGTAGCATGTCTCAACTGGAACCTTACAAATCCTCCTATCTTACATCCTCATTTTGTTCTTGGAGGTCAGAATGATTAAAAAGAGATCATATTATATCTTGATAATTATAATTCTCATCATAATTCATGTAATTATCCTGCTATAATAGCTTACTGTCATAACCAAATAAAAACCAGACTCTACTACAATCGTGTCTCTATACAATTTGTCTCTTTTATTTCTGATCTCATTTCTTACTATTCTCTTCCTTGCCCACACCACACCATTCACAGAGGCCTCCTTGCTCCTGGAACATGATCAGCATTTTCTCACTTCAAGACCATTGCCCTTTGTTGTTTCTTTACCCAAAGACACTCTTTTTTCTTTTTTTTTTTTAAATCAGATCTTCACATGGTGCACTCACTTGCATCATACAGGTTTCAGCTAACTCTATACTCCTCAGCTCCAACGTTTCTTCCTTTTGTCAAATGGATTGATAAAATTAAAGCATTTTAAATTTATAGTGCTTTATGAACACACACAGTAGTTTAAAAAGTTTTAAACTAACTTTTGACATAACTTTTCTTAGCGACCTCATGTTGACACCTTCTGTTCTTTTTAATTTTTTTAATGTTTATTTAATTTTGAGATACAGAGAGAAATAGAGCATGAGGTGGGGTGTAGAGAGAGGGAGATACAGAATCCAAAGCAGGCTCCAGGCTCTAAGCTGTTGAACTCACAAACCATGAGATCATGACCTGAGCCGAAGTCTGTCGTTTAAATGACTGAGCCAACTAGATGCCCCTTATACCTTTGTTCATAATGTTTATTATGCATAACCTACTCTAGAGTTTTGTTAAAGTTTGACATCAGGTTTATGAGTCTTACATTATGCCATTTTCTCCTATTCTGCCTTTGGTCAGTTGAGGCATTGGCCCATCCAGTCACATGGTAGTTCTTCAGTTAATAATTTCTCCAAAATTAAGCATTAATGATTTTGAGATCTTAATAGAATGTTTCTTCCTCACACTCTAGTGGAAAATATCTGAGACTTTAAACTTAAGTGGCAATGTTATGATCTTAACAAATTCTCAATGATATATGGCTATACTAAGGGACTTAAAATAAGGATAGCTAAATAGAAACAAAACAACCTATGCTCTTCAGAGTCTTTGAAAGCCAACAGTGTTCTTTGGAATATTTAGTTTTGCCTCAGTGGCTTGATCTTCCTAGGCCTGCCTTGTGTCCCTGAGTGATATTATTACTATTGCTGGTAAAAACTTGTACTGTTGTATTTTGGGCTAAGCACTATTTTGTGAGATTATGCATTCCATTTAATTTTAGAGCTTTTCTGAATTCCAAATTGTGATCTTAATGTCAGAGTCAAAATTCTTTATCTTTTTGAAACATATATAAGATATATATAAACTTGATGTTTATTATTTAACATACTAATGTATTGAAATTGTAAGAGCTAGTTCCTTCTACTAAAGCTTAAGATATTCTATTGTCTACTCCTGTGATTCAGATATTCATCATGATGTCAACTTATTTCAGATCTGGAAAATTATATTAATTTTTGCCTTCATGATAAAACTGGTGTCACCAGGGAGGCCACATCTGCTGGAGATTTTTCATACCATTATAGCTGTCAGTTTTTTTCTTCATGATAATTATTATACCACTCATAGTTTAGCAAACTGTTTATTTACACATTCAAAAAATATTTACTGAGTACTCAGGTTAGGGACTAACTAGATACCAGAAGAACAGATATAAGTAGTCATGTTGATATACAGTTTGCAATAGTATTCACAGAAGTACAAACAGTTGTAGTAAGAGCATAAGGGTATCTTCAGAAATACTTGGACAGTAGGTGACCTTCAGAAGACTAATTTGTAGTGACTGAGATTACTTTGTTTAGTAGGAAGAATCTCTCTTTTCAGAATAGATATTGATATATCAAAATATGATATAAGGTGTTTCTCCTTCAATCCAGGGAGAATAAACTGGCCCTTGTATTTTCAAAATGCATTACTGATTTATAGACATTATCTCATTTGGTACTTATAATAATCAATGAGGTAGACATCATTGCTTCTTATTACCTAATTTGGTACTATAACAACCAAAGGAAGAAGATTCTATCATTACTTATGTTTTATACAAAATAAGAGCAAAGAGGTCAATAGAAATCAAATAGTTTGCTTTTGGTCACATGCCTCTGAGCACTATAGTATAGTTTCTCTTAATGAAGTTGACAATAAAGTTTTTGTCTCCATTGTAATCTCTTCAGATTATACCATACTCATAGAGCATAAAATTATCACTTAACTGACCAGATCATAATTCACAAAGTCAGTATTTTTATTGATATTTTCCTTTAGCAAGCAAACTTCATCTGTTCTAGCCTTTAGCTTCCCTTAATTCATTTGTACCAATCATACCTGTATTATCTTTGTACCATTGTCTTATTTTAAATTTTCCTTTAAAGCAGTGCCAGAAAAAAGGGCTGTTGTTCAAATAGTTTATTTTTGGAGGTGATCCCAGAAAACAAGAGTGAGTGGTCAGGAGATGTGCAACAGGAAGGGAAAAAGATAATCCAAAGATTAAGTCACAAGTAAGTCACAAGGTGATCCTATTGTGGGCAACCAGGATTCAATCCTGCTAGAATTGTTTGAGGAGTCACATAAAATGTACTTCAAATTGTCTGCCAGAGAGCCTGGGTGACTCAGTCAGTTTAGTGGCCAACTCTTTGTTTTGGCTCAGGTCAAGTTCTCATGGTTCATGAGTTCAACTCCCGCACTGGGTTCTGCACTGACAGTGTGGAGCCTGCTGGAGATTCTCGCTCTCTCTCCCCACTCTGCCCCTCCCCCACTCATGCTGTCTTGCTCTCTCAAAATAAATAAATAAATTGAAAAAACATTGTCTGCCTAAGGGGCAGAAGAGGTAAGGGTTAATCCACTAGATTCTATTTCCTACCAGTCAAGAGTTGACCTATAACTACCTCATACTTGTTTGCAAAAGCGTGAAAATGGATGAATGGAAGCCTGCAAACAGAAAGTGAGAGGTATATAGTGCAACTGAGGTGAGATGCTATTAGTTTATCCCTATGCAAATCTGGATTCCACACCAAAGACTGGAATAAAATGGTAAGCAGAGATAATACAGGGATGGATACAGAAATCATCCAATATGTACATCATTTGCCTTGAAATCTTATTTCATCTAAGCCTTTCTCTCATAAACATATTAATTTCTTCAAATGTTTATGGACTATTATTTTCATTTCCATAATTTTATAATGGAAATAATACTTGATTTTGAACACTTCTTAATAATTAGGCTGCTTGGTTTCTTTATTAGTAGATATGCTACTTAATTATTAGCCCATCCTCAATGGACCACCTTCTTTTTCATGGTCTCTTGACAGTGTGGCTGTTTAAGAATAGTTATGAATTCTCAAGTAGATGAGAAATAGAGGTGTGCCATACTCTGTGGGTGTTTCCCTTGTGCCTGAAATGTTTCTGATTCCACACAGATAGAGATGCAGAGGGTTTTAATTAGCACATAAGATTCCACGTGTCCTTTCCATCTCAACTGAAAAATTCTCAGATCTCCTCATACCATATTTTTTCTTATTTCCTGTTAATATCAAACTGGAGTTTATAATTTGGGATTTATCATTACCAAAACTTAAGTATTAAGTTGACAAATTGCTGTTGTATTTGTCCCATCAACACTTCACTAATCTCACTTTTCTTTTTCAACTATCAGCTGTCAACTCTCAATTGACTACATTCTCTTTCTTGAACTACTAATATCGGTTTATTTTTACTCTGCATTTTAATTTTGCCTTTTATCAGTACATTTTTGGTCACTGTTCCCCATTTCCTAGTTGCAATATATAACTCCAACTCCTGACTTGAGCTATCAAAGAATCCTCTTCCCTTCTCCTGGTAAACTACATACCCATTACTTTAGTGAAATACTTTTCCTTCTCTACAACAGTTATTTCACATAGGAGCTAAAAATCATGACATCCCATATTCTCATGGCCAAGGGAAAGATGTATGACCCACCTTGTACCAGAGGCAGCATTCTGTCTCCAGAACAAAATACTGATGGCTGTGATACACGCAGGACCCAAGCCAGATCAATGTGGTCCTTACCTGCCCCACCTCCCAAATGGAATCACCAGTGACTGAGACTTCACTTTCATGGTAACAAGAGACCTGAAAGATACAAAGCAACATGTAGGGAGAAGATCAGAAAGAATGGCAAGAGAGTAATAGAGATTGAAGAGTCTTTGATTCTAGTTATAGGGATTTACTGAATCCTAAAATTAAACCACAAACAGGGTAAGATTACAACCATCACTATTTATTTATTTTTTTAATCTTTATTTGTTTTTGAGAGAGAGAGAGACAGAGACAGAGTGTGATCAGGGGAGGAACAGAGAGAGAGGGAGACAGAATCCAAAGCAGGCTCCAGGCTCTGAGCTGTCAGCACAGAACCCAACCTTGGGCTCAAACTCACAAAACATGATCATGGTCAGAGCCAAAGTCAAATACTTAACTGACTGAGTCGTCCAGGTGCCTCTCACTATTTCATTAAATCAGTTTAAGTTGAATTTGTGTTACATGCAACCAGAGAGTTGTGATTACATCACTAAACATATCAGCCAAAGGATAAGTGTCAAAATCTCTAAAAATTCTCAGTTCTTTACCACACAGAATAAGAAGTCACCAATCAGAAGCTTTAACCTTCTGCTTTTACTTTGGAGAAAATAATAGTTTTCTTTATTCTAAGATATTAAGTTTTGGAAAATTAGAAAATCTTTTTTTATCCCCTGTGCCCTGGGTCATCTGTGCATATGGAACAGTAGGAATTTTTTAAAAAAAGGAATTTTGTGTTTGGGGCATGTGTTCTTCAGTACCTCATGTATTACCTATCTTTATCTCTCTTTCCCCAGAAATCTATCTCTGCTAGGGCACCTGGGTGGTTCAGTCAGTTAAGCGTCCAACTTCAAATCAGGTCATGATCTCACGGTTCCTGGGTTCGAGCCCTGTGTCAGGCTCTGTGCTGACAGCTAGCTCAGAGCCTGGAGCCCATTTCGGATTTTGTGTCTCCCTCTCTCTCTCTGACCCTCCCCTGCTCATGCTGTCTCTATCTATTTCAGAAATAAATAAAACATTAAAAAAAAAAAAAGAAATCTATCTTTGTAACAGAAAGGGCTCCCATTTCCGCTTCTTAACTGGAAGCAACTGTTTAATATTTTCTTCTCCTTCAAGAGGCAGTATTACTATTTTTTCTGAGGCTATAAGTCTTATATTAATGGTAGAAGAGTTTCAGAAAATCAAATTACTAAGAAGGGACTGATTTAGCAGATGATACATCACAAATATCATCTCACTACATTTGGGATCAATTAATATGTTAATATTAACCCTACTGATTAATATAGAAAACAATGTCATCACTTCAAAACAACAACAAAAAAACATTTAAAGGCATGAAATAATTACTTCTGGGTAAAAAGAAAAGTAACATGGGGAAATGTCAGTATAGAAAGTTACTTCCTTGATATAAAGAATTTTTTTTTCTAATTATGTAAATTTTTTTTTTTTTTACAAATAGTTTATTGTCAAATTAGTTTCTACATAACACTCAGTGCTCATCCCCAAAGTGATATAAAGAATTTTTTAAACCAAATGCCAACATCATACTTAATGGTGAAATACTATAGTCATTCCCATTAAAATCAGGAACAAGACAAAGACATCATTATTTTTTAACGTTGTCTGGAAGTTCTGTCCAAAGTAATAAACCATGAGACAGAAATAAGAGATATAACTATTGGAAATGAGACAAAATTAACATTATTTGCAGGTGGCAGGATTGTATATAAGAAAATGGTAGAGAATTAAGAGATAACCTTTTAGATAGAATTCATCTGAAGAACAGTGGCTGTATTATAGATTGATATAAAAATCAGATTAATATAAAAAATCAAGTACATTACATATACTTAAAATACAGTTAATATTAAAAATTAAAATATTAAAAAAACATTTCAAATATCATAAAGCCAGAAGTATTCCACACCAAAAACACACAAAACAATGTACTCTTCACACATATACACATGCAATTATTGTCTAGTTATATCATTATATGAACTTATATGAAAAAGATTATAAAATGCTTTAATCGTTCTGGATAGATTAATTATTGTGTAGTGACAAATAATTCCTCCAAATAACCTTAATTTATTTCTCACTCATGTTTCATATCTTTGTTCAGTTGGAAGAGGACCCTGTTCCATATGATGCTCATTCAGAAACCCAAATATTGATATGCTCTATACTGTGGCAATGAGAAAGGAAGATGGAAATTGTTCAACAGAATTCTGCACCACTTCTGCTTACATTTCATTGGCTAAAGTAGGCATATGTTACTACACGGCAATGAGAAAGAATGAAATCTGGCCATGTGTAGCAACATGGATGGACCTTGAGGGTGTTATGCTGAGCGAAATAAGTCAGGCAGAGAAGGACTAATATCATATGTTTGCACATATAGGAGGATTAGGAGGAACTTAACTGAGGAACAAGGGGGAGAAGAAGGGGGGGAAATAGTGGGGGAAAGGGAGAGAGGCAACCATGAGAGACTCTTGAATGCTGACAAAAACTGAGGATTGATGGATGTGGCAGGGAGGGAGGGTGGGCATGGGGGAGGGCACTTGTGGGGATGAGCACTGGGTGTTATGTGGAAACTGATCTGACAATAAACTATTTGTAAAAAAAAAGTGTAACCCATATAATCAAAAAAATAAATAAAAACATTTTTATAAAAAAGTAAAAAGTAAGGCATATGTTATGCCTAATCTCAAACTGTGGAAATAGTGCAATACTAACCACAGTATATATAAAAAAGTATATCAACAGAGTGGTTTATTGCTATATGCAATCTAGAGACTAAGAATTCAGAGTCCATGGGAGCATCTGGGTGGCTCAGTCGGTTAACTGTCTAACTTTGGTCAGGTCATGATCTCACAGTTGGTGAGATCAGGCCCTGTGTCAGGCTCTGTGCTGACAGTTCAGAGCCTGGAGCCTGTTTTGGATTCTGTATGTGTCTCTCTCTCTGACCCTCCCCCTTTCTTTCTCTCTCTCTCTCTCTGTCTCTCTCTTTCTCTCTCTCTGTCCTCCCCCCTCTTCCCTTCTCCCCTATTCATACTCTCAAAATAAAATAAAATAAAATAAAATTCAGACTCAAGAAGCAGCACCCATGTCTGTGACAATCAACCCTAAGTATCCCAGAAGGACATATTTTGCTATGATTTGTTATTTTTATATGAAAAGTAGAAGCAATAATAGTAAATAGCTTATTGGATTTATTACCATTTTATGCATTTATGAAAAATATTGAGAAGCACCTGGGTAATTCAGTCAGTTAAGTGTTCAACTTCAGGCCAGGTCATGATCTCATGGTTCATGGGTTTGAGCCCCGCATCAGGCTCTGTGCTGACAGTTCAGAGCCTGGACCCTGCTTTGGATTCTGTGTCTCCCTCTCTCTGCCCCTCCCCCACTCACTCACTCACTCACTCACTTATTCATTCATTGATTCTCTCTCTCTCTCTCAAAAATAAGTAAAACGTTTAAAAAATATTGAGCAAGCTTTTTTGTGCCAACAATATACTATTCTGGATGCTTTGATATACCATGAACAAAACAAAGATCCCCACCGTTAGGTCACTCTAAAGACTGTGCCTTTACTGTGAGCAGATGGAGGTCATAGGAAGGTTTCCCTTCAGAAACTCAGAAGTTACATTATCTGAGCTACCTATTAAAATGATCCTTCAAGCTTATCTGTTGGAAAAAGATGCTAGTGGAGCAATGGTAAGAGCAATAAGACCTCTGAGGAGCAGCAGTCCCGGTGAGAGAGAGGTTGGACCAATGTGGTACCAGGGGATGTAATGAGAAATACATTCAATACAAAATATACCCAGAATATTTAGACTTTGAATATATTTTAGAAGTAGAGATATGAATGAACATATCTTGGGATGTATTATAAAAGTAGAGCATATGATAGATTACCTGTAGAATGTGAGATGAAGAGAAGACTCAACAGGGCTGCAATTTTTTTTTTTTTCCTGAGAGACAGCATGAGCAGAGGAGGGTCAAAGAGAGAGGGAAACACAGAATATGAAACAGGCTCTAGGCTCTGAGCTACCTGTCAGCAAAGAGCCCGACGCGGCGCTCAAACCCACGAACCGTGAGATCAGGACCTGAGACGAAGTCGGACACTTAACTGACTGAGCCACCCAGGGGCCCCAGGACTGCAAAATTTTTAAATGAAGCCATTAACTGAAAAAGAGGGCAGTAGTGAAATCCAGTTTTGGATATGTCAAATTTGAAATGCCATTAAGTTCCAAGTAAAGGTGTTGAGCAGAAAAGTGATACATGTTTCATGGAGTTTCGGAGGGTGCTCATAACTGCAAAAGCAAATGTGAATGTTCCCATAGAAAACATGTTATATAAGATGTTATATAATTAACATCCAGTAAATGTTGTTAGTGTTATTATCATGTTCCTTGAAGAGATCATTGTTTCAAAATCCTTAATTCTTAACAGATTAATGTATAGTCTTGATGTCATCTCAACAAAATTCCTTTGACAAAAGGAGTTGACAAAGCTATTGTAAAGTGTGTCTTGAAAAACAATCAACAGTGAAAGTATTTTGGACATTTAAGCACAATGGTATTAAAGAGAGAGGTTGAGGGTAGTGGCCCTGATACTAAACAAATTGAACAACTTCATTAAGTGTGGAACTAATTCAAGAGTAAACAATAAAATAAAAGTAACACAAAACAGATGGTCCCCAGAGTATATATCAATTATTATACCTCTACCAACTTGCTATATTAAAAAAAATAATATACTGCAATCTAATGTGGAAAAGGATAATCTAATCAATTAATTAATTTGGTGGGATGTTTGACAATCCTAAATTATTAGAATATTATATCCTTACCTCAGGTTTTATATCAAAACAATTTTGAAATGGTTCAGAGTTTTTAAAAATAAATAAATAAAAAGATAAAATGCTAAAAAATTATAATGAATAACCATCTACTTTTTGGCTAAAGAAATCTATTCTGTGCAAACAAGTAATAAGTAAATAACAAAATAGTGACACATTTGACTACATAAAACTTTAACGTTACCATATCTCAAAATAAATAAATAAATAAAAATAAAATTACCATATCTCATATACCTTGTTATTACAAAAAGCAAATGACAAAGTTGAGAATATATTGCAAAAACTATGACTAAGAGTACAAAAAACCCAACATTATCATATTAATATTTGTTTTAAGTCATTAAGAAAATAAAAGCTAATACAAGATGGAGGAAAGACATGAGCTGATAATCCTAGAATTAGGAACACGTATGTTTTCTCTTCCTACTAAAACTTCCTAGTAAACAAAGAAATGCAAATTCAAGAATAGTTAATAATTAAAAATAATTTTTAATGTCTATAAATTTTTGAGAGAGACACACACACATCATGAGCAGGGAAGGGCAGAGAAAGAGGAAGACAGAATTGAAAGCCGGCCGCAGGCTCTGAGCTGTCAGCGCAGAGCCCGACACAGGGCTTGAGCTCAAGAACTGTGAGATCATGACCTGAACCGAAGTCAGATGTTTAACCAACTGAGCCACCTAAGTGTCCTTAAGAATAATTAATTATAATATTAAAATAATTATATTAATTATTAATAATTCTTAAAAGCATTTCTCATTTGTGAATTTACACTAAAGCAAATACTATTTCATACTCCCAGAAGTTAATTCATAAAATTTTTCTAGAAAGCAATTTGGCAAAAACATATCCAGAGATCTAAAAGATGTACATGCTTTAATTATGCTTTTTGGAATTCATCCTAAACACATACCAAAAATGTAAACAATAATTCTATGCTAAAGGATTTTTATTTTACTGCAATCTTACCTTAACAGTGCATGCGCAGTTGAAAAATTTTCTAAATGTTAAATAAGGAATTGCTTCACTAATTATCAATACAAATAATACTACAGTATGTAGCCACTGAGAATGATACTTTCATATTATTTTAACTAAATAAAACACTTTCATGTATTATCCAGTGCAAGAATAGTGCACGAATCTTTAAATATTATGTATAGCTATATACGCATATAATATCTATATATTCATATTTAATATGTAACATGTTATTTCTGTGTTGATATGATTAGTTTTTCTTTATATTTATGTATTGTGTGCTTTAAATTTCCCTGTCTTGCATATGCATTAATTTTAAAATAAAATTAGGTACATATAGTATAGAAGAAAACATACAAGAAGCATGGGGTGCCTGGGTGGCTTAGTCTGTTAAGTGTCCAACTCTTGATTTTAGGTCATGGTTCCTGAGTTTGAGCCCAGTATCAAACTCTGTGCTGACAATGCAAAGCCTTCTTGGGGTTCTCTGTTTCCTTCTCTCTCTTACTACCTATCCCCTACTAACTTTTTCTCTCTCTCTCTCAAAATAAATAAATAAACATTTCAAAAGGAAAATATATAAGAAGCCTTTACATAGTTAAAATTATATCTGTATATATGCTTACACTATATCAAGCATACGGATATTTGAAATATATAGAGAGTTTCTAATATATAGAGAGTTTCTACAGTTTCTTATATGCTGAAAATTCAGTGCCCTGAGTAAATTCTTTTAGTAAGTACTAGTCAGTAATCATTGCCATTCTCCATATTGGTAGTTCCACCCATTTTTTTGTTTTTTGTTTTAAATTTAAATTCAAGTTATTTAATATACCGTGTAGCCTGGGCTTCAGGAGTAGAACCCAGTGATTTATCTCTTACATATGACACCCAGGGCTTGAATTCACATACTTTGAGCCCCACTGACACCTATTCACTCTATGTAACAGCTTGGCATTCCACACTAATGTAAAGTCAATACTGTAGTGACACAGGATTATCCCTTATATATGAAAGTTATTATCAACTCATGTATTAAGACCCATCTAAAATAACGTGCTTTGTATTCTTCCTTGAAATACACATATTTTTTCTGTGATGTCATTATGTTCAATATTCTATATTTAAATACCTGCATTATTTGTTCATTTTTAATATGTCACATACTCCAAAGTACTGTAAATCCTTAAAGAAAAATACAAATTACTCAGAAGATAATTTGAACATTTATGTTCTTCATGTAAGCAGTTGTAAATAGAAATGGCAACAGAATGTGGTGCTTAAAAATCCGGACCTTTGACACCCTCCTAGATTCTATAATTTATAGTTCAGAATCTTTTTTTGCTATTACACCATAGTGCTAAATTGAGAAAGACTCCTAGGACTCTGGGCGCCTGGGTGGCTTAGTCGGTTAAGCGTCTGACTTTCGCTTGGGTCATGATCTCGAGTTCGTGGGTTCGAGCCCCGCGTCGGGCTCTGTGCTGACTGCCAGCTCGGAGCCTGGAGCCTGTTTCAGAGTCTGTGAATCCCTCTCTCTCTGACCCTCTCCTGCTCACGCTGTCTGTCTGTCTGTCTCTCTCTCTTTCTCCTAGAAATAAATAAAAACATTAAAAAAAAAATAAAAGACTCCTAGGACTCCATATTTGAATTTCCAATAAAAGTGCTCACATGTCTGCCTGTTACTTTAGTGTTTATTTATTTTTATTGAGAGAAAACCTCGATGAAATTGATGACAACCAGTAGCAAATTCCAAAAAGTTATTAATAGCAAAACAACTCTTCAGTATCCTCAATCACAGTTTAATATGCTCTTTTAAATGTTTAATTCCTGAATTGTTTCACCATTTTCAAAGGTAAGAACATTCATACCAATAACAATGACAAGAACATAATGGAAGAATTTAATGAATGTGTTCTTTCAAATTTATTCAGCAATATGAATTAAAACTGGCCACATTTCTTGACAAAACATTTTAAATAATTAATATAACTTGATGATTAAGCTAGGAGGCCTTGAAAAGGAAGTTCTACTTACCTACCTTAGAATTTAAATCTTATGAGTTGTCTATTAAAACTAGCCATTCAGGGGGCGCCTGGGTGGCTTAGTCGGTTAAGCGTCCGACTTTCGCTTAGGTCATGATCTCGCGGTTCTTGGGTTCGAGCCCCGCGTCAGGCCCTGTGCTGACTGCCAGCTCAGAGCCTGGAGCCTGTTTCAGTCTGTGACTCCCTCTTTCTCTGACCCTCCCCTGCTCACGCTGTCTCTCTCTCTCTCCTAGAAATAAATAAAACATTTAAAAAAAAAAAAAAAAAACTAGCCATTCAGTGTGTAGCTGTGCAATGAACTAAATATTTGGGTTATACATACAGCCATGAAAACATCATTAGCAATAGTGCCATCCTAATGCAACATATGTTAAGGTTAGTTTTCTGTGTATGTATGTAGGATTAGTTTTCTATGCATATGTGTGCACTTTACATGAAGTAGTAACATCGCAAATTCAGAGATGAGTGGAAAATAGCAAAGTGCTGAGTGAGCCATTTTCCACAAAGTTCTATATTTGAAAAACTTTCCCCAATTGTTTAAGACTCATATCTGTCTCCACTTTATTTTTAAAACAGTTTCTCTCTTTTCTTTTCCCTTCTCTAGGCATATTCACCATGGTATACATCTAAGACATAACAGTAGAATTATGGAAATGGAAAGTATCCCACTATCTGCTTTCCCCAGTATTTTCTTTGGGAGCTGCTGGTAAAAAAGAATTGTGTTTCCAGATGAATTTATTAACTACAGTTTGTACTTTCCCTACCCTAAGATTCACAATGAAGATTACTATATTAAAGATTCTGAGACAATGAAATAAAGAATCTAATTTTAAAACTTTTATTAAACCAGAAATCCACAAAGTTATTTAACAGACGTTTTATTACATGTCACAATTTAAAAAAAATTTTTAATGTTTATTTTTTTGAGAGAGAGAGCGAGCGAGCATGACCAGGAGGAGGAAGGGGACGGGGGCAGAGAAAGAAGAAGACAGAATCCTAAGCAGCTCCAGACTCTGAGCTGTCAACACAGAGTCCGATGTGGGGCTGGAACTCATAAAGTGCAAAATCATGACCTGAGGCAAAGTCCAACATTTAACTGACTGAGCCAGCCAGGCACCGTACATGTCACCATTTTGATACTATTTAGGTCCTGCAGTCTATTTTTAAATTGACTCTATTTGTAAATATATCTTATAAGGGTTAAATATTACTCTAGTTATTTCCTCATTTTAACAAATTAAAGAACTTCACAGTCCCTTTTTACCAGCTGAGTTAAGTAGAGCTAGATTAGTTATGTTCACTAAATTAATTATCACTAACATAGATGGGAAACATAATCTTCCTATGACTGATATGGCTTATAACTCTAAGTAAACAACTAGCATTTTTTCTAATAAAAATAACAAATGTTAGGGGCGCCTGGGTGGCTTAGTCGGTTGAGTGTCCGACTTTCGCTTGGGTCATGATCTCGCGGTTCGTGGGTTCGAGCCCCGCGTCGGGCTCTGTGCTGACTGCCAGCTCAGAGCCTGGAGCCTGTTTCAGTCTGTGACTCCCTCTCTCTCTGACCCTCCCCTGCTCACGCTTTCTCTCTCTCCTAGAAGTAAATAAAACATTTAAAAAAAAAATAACAAATGTTATTTCCCATAACAAACATACTGGGTCTGCTATGTACTGAAAGCCTGTATCACTCCAACAGAATCCCTATATTGAAGCCTAACTCCCCAGTATGAAAGTTTTAGAGGTAGGGCCTTTGGGAGGTAATTAGGTGATAAATGACTAATGTGCTTTTATATGAAGGGACATGAGAGAGATGATCTCTCTCTCTCTCTCTCTCTCCACATGAGATAAAATGAGAAGACAGATTATTTGCAAATCAGAAAAAAACCTCTCACCAGATACCTGATCTGCAGGCGCCTAAATCTTGGACTCCAACCTCCAGAGTCATGAGAAATAAATGTGTTGTTTAAGCCACCAATTTGTTATAGCAGCCCAAACCTAGACAGTATCCTTAAGGTTATAACAAACATAATCAAATGTATTAACTATATGGTAACAAATTAAATAACATTTTATGAAAACTTTTTTTTTTTTTTTTTTGGAGAGAGAGAGATTGCAAACAGGAAAGGGGCAGAGGGAGAAGGAGACAGAGAATCTTAAGCAGACTCCATGCCCAGTGCAGAGCCCAATGCAGGGCTCAGTCTCACAACTGTGAAATCATGACCTGAGCCAAAATCAAGAGCCACCTAACTGACTGAGCCACCTACGTGCCCCATAGCCATATACCACTTTTGAAACATCTCCTTACTTACCAATTCCTAGCAGTTAAGAGCTCAAAACACCCATGCGAGAAGACTTTCAATCTTTCGATTTTCTTTATCAATTACCAATCCAGCTATATGACCTCATCTTTAGTTAACTTTTCTTGCCATAGCTGAATTACATAAAATGAAGCATATACATTCTTGCTTTCTATAAATCCTTGTAATAGCCCACCAAAATTTATTAAGCACCTACTTTGTCCTTGACACACCATTAGATGCTAGGATATAATGTCAGTAAAACAGAGAGTCTCTCATTACGTAGCTTACTGTTCTGTGCAGAGGATGGAAAAATCAATAAATTACACAAACAAAATAAGCTTACAATTGTGATAAATGCTGTGAAGAAGAAATATATGGCTGTGAGAAAAATTCTAATAGGGGCTTTGACCTATTCAGGGAGAGCAGAAAGTTTTCCCTGAGGAAACAGAATGAGATGGGAAGAAAGAAAAGATACTAACCACAAAAAAGACAGTAGGAAGGAGGGTTAGAGAAGAGAGGCCAAACAAAAGCTTCAGGGCAAAGGTAGCACAGTAATTTGGAGAAATGAAAAGAAGGGTAGGGAAGCCACTGCTTAGAGATTTGATTGCTCCATGGGAGGCTAAGTCAAAGAAGTAAGCAGGGGCCAGACCACAGAAAGATCCTCTTAGGAGATGTCTGAGTCTTTACCTTTGGAAAACACAAAGAGAAGTCATATCCTGTAATTTTAAGGAAGGGTGTGAGATGCCCAAGTTGGTATTTCTAAAGTACACCATGTTTGTGATATGAATGAGAGAATAGAGGAAGTCGATGGTAAAAGCTATAAAATGTTAGTGATGCTATAGAAATCGTCTAAATTTTAACAACTCAGAAATGCAATTTTTTTTAAAAGGCTTTATATACTTTCTTGATATGTGGAGAATTGCATATTTAGATAAATAGGATTCTCTTAGCAGACTGGTCTCAGTCTTCAATATCTTACACCAAGGAGCCCCGTAAGATTGCTAGAGGAAATGAGGTAGAAATATTGAGAAATTTTGATTTGTTGTATTTTGTTTTTAGGACAGAAAGATAATAATCAAGAAAATAAACTGGTAAAATGGGTTTGTTACAAGAGGGAGAGATCATGTTCTTGCTCTTGAATCCCTAACTATTTGCTTACCAGTTTTTGACTTTCACTCATATGCCTTTGATTTGAACTATTACACCTTCACAGAACTAGAAATCAGACTCAGAGTCAAGACCCTAGGACACTTAAAAAGGCTTTCAATGTCAAATAAAGGGTAATATATCTTCATTGGATTGACTTTTATAAATAAACTTTTTATGGTTTGGGCTATTCACAAACTACCCTGAGGATCCATGACTTTTGTAATTTTGACGTCAGAAATTTGATTCAGTACTAATAGGCTAAGAGCTGCTGCCTACATCTGCTTCTCAATACCCATTTTGAAATTCCAATGCTCATTGTTGACTATTTAGGGAGTCTCAAAGAATGATTTGGGGGGCACCAGGGTGGCTTAATCAGTTAAGCATCCGACTTTGGCTCAGGTCATGATTTCCTGGTTAGTTAGCTCGCATATAGAGCTCTGTGCTGACAGTTCAGAGCCTGGAGCCTGCTTCAGATTCTGTCTGTCTGTCTGTCCATCTATCTCTTCACCACCCTCCCAGCCCCTACCTCCAGGCAACTGCTTACTCTCTCTCTCTCTCCCTCTCCCTCTTCCTCTCTTTCTCTCAAAAATAAATAAACATTTCAAAATTATTTTAAAAAGAATGAGTTTAAAACTCTTTGTTTCAAAAGGAGTTATACTGGTACTCATGAATTTAGGTATTTGTGAAGGATAAAGGATTTATTTATCTTAAATGGCAAGATTTAGTCTTCTTCATCAAGCAAGAAATAAGCTTAAAATAAGGATGGAAAAAGATTTTGAAGATATTCCCCAGCTCTAAACTGTTAAAATTTTCTCATTTTACAAAGACATTATATGTGGTAGAACCACAATCAAAATGTAATTAATATGACCATTCATACAACTTCTAGTTTTGAAATAGACATAATTCTTATTTTACAAAGAGGAAAACTGTGAAGAATAAGAATTATATATATTATATAACATTCTTGTCATTATTAAAGGAACTTTATTTTTATAGAACAGTGAAAAAATAAAAGGGATTATTACCAAAATCACTGCTCAATCAAGAAATATAATCACCCAGAACATTCCATTGATTCCATGGGCATGCATACTGACAGGTGAAGATTTTTATACTGAGTTTCAGTATTAGAGATTTAGGCCTACTATCATTATTTACACAGAAAGTGCTTTGTTACCAAAATATAATAATCAATTCTCCTGAAAACTTTCCATAATAGAATCTTAGTGCTGACGGTGAAAAATGTTACCTGTATGGTTTAAAATTCATATACCTACTAGGGCTCCTGGGTGGTGCAGTTGGTTGAGGGCCCAACTTCGGCTCAGATCATGATCTTGCATTTGGTGAGCCTGACCCCTGCATTGGGCTCTGTGCTGACAGCTCAGAGCCTGGAGTCTGCTCCAAATTCTTTGTCTCCCTCTCTCTGTTCCTCCCCAACTAGTGCTGTCTGTCTCTCTCTCTCAAAAGACAAATAAACATAAAAATTCTTTTTTAAAAAAGATCATTTTACACATGTTGTAGATGAGGAAACAGATTCAGAAAAGCCAGGTAAAGTTCTGGAATCACAGCTAATAAGCAGTACCAGAAGCTAGTAAGTAGTTATCTCAGAAAGTAAATCACCATAGTTATTAAATAGAGTCAGAAAACAACTTTTTAAAAAATGTTTATCTACTTTTGAGAGGGTGAAACAGAGTACAAGTAGGAAGGAGCAAAGAAAGAGAGAGACACGGAATCTGAAGCAGGCTCTAGGATCTGAAATGTCAGCATAGAGCCCAATGCAGGGCTGAAATCCACAGACCATGAAATCATGACCTGAGCCAAAGTCAGGCATTTAACAAACTGAGCCATTCAGGTGCCCCCCAAAATAACCATTAATGGCAATAGCCCTATATGGAAACGAATTCTAAAAAGGCGAAAGTAGAATTAGAGAGTTTTCTTTTTGCTTTTAAGATTGTGAAACTAAAATCAACCTTTTAAATAGGAGGGTCTGGGTGGCTCAGTCGGTTAAGCATCCGACTTTGGCTCAGGTCATGATCTCATGGTCCATGGGTTCGATCCCCATGTCAGGCTCTGTGCTGATTGCCAGCTCAGAGCCTGGAGCTTGTTTCAGATTCTGTGTCTCCCTCTCTCTCTGACCCTCCCCTGCTCATACTGACTGTCTCTGTCTCTCTGTCTCTCTTTCTCTCTCTCTCAGAAATTAAAAAAAAAAAAAAAACATTAAAAAAATAAATAGTAACAAAATTGTATTGTCATTGTGTTTAGATATGTCCATGGGTGGAGATAAGAATTGCTGGTCAACAAGGGAAAGATAAATATCATATAATTTGACATATATGTAGAATTAAAGAAACAAAACTAACAATTAGTGAAGTTTAAAGAAAAACTTAAAAAAAATTAAAGACAAATAGAAAAAATAACAATAAAAATAATTACTATTTTAGCCAAGTCACCATGATGAATCATCCCTGTGCCCTTTGCATTTTTAGAATCTTCCCAGGTTGAATCTTTGGGTGATCTTAAGGAATTATTTGACACTTTCCATTGTTTTTGACTTTAGTTGCCAGTCTTGGTATTCATCAGTTCTTCAAGATTCATGAGAACCAGTGACCAAGATTTTGGAATGATATGTCTTATTCAAAGAGCCTAGACATAATTTTTACATGGATAATGGTAATATTATAGGAACTGCCATTATTCTTTGTATGCTATAGCTAGGCATGTGGCTAAATCCTCCAGGTGGGTTATCTTATTTAATCTTTCAACAGCTCTAGGGTATTAGTAATACTCTAAGTTTATAGATGAGGACATTAAAATTTACAGAGCAAGGCAATTTGCTAAATATCATACAAAGAGGCAATGGTAGAACTGGGATTTGAAATGAGTGAGTCTAACTTCAGAGTATTCTTCATGGTTCTTTACTTGACAAGAGAAGTAAGGTATTACAGTAATGTATGAATATATGAAATACCCCAAGATGTTTGGAAAATTTCCAGGGATCCAATGTGAGTGAAGATATTTTGGCCAAAGGAGAATATGTTGTGTCCTTAAAGGATAAGAAGATTGTTCTTTCATGTTGTTAAAGTCCTGATTTATATACATTTTTAAAAATGTGTTAAAGTAATTCAAAGAGTTTGCTGAAGCAAAGATTAAACTGGTCACATCAGATATTGTCCTCCTAAAGGACTAGGAAATTGGAAAAAAAAAATCAGAATCCAGGCAACTAAAAACATGTTTAGTTTAGCAGAGTGTTTTCAATTCTAAAATTCTAGTATGGATGAAGAATAATCCAATTTTGTTATTGTTCTTGCCTCTACCTCCTCTTAAATGGTCATTGTGCATTTATTCTGGTACTCTTTCCAATCATGAGCATAAAGTGAATATTCTTAACTGTATTCTAAGACTTGTTTTCTCAACAGGTATTTTCCTTGTGATTCCATTAAACTCAGGAGTACTTAGAAATCCTTCAGAAATAAACAATGAAAACCCTTATTATGACAGCCCATCCTTATCACATCCTGAGTGTTAAATAAAACTTAGTCTCAGTTATTGCTCCATTCAAATAATTAAATTCCCTCTTCCTTAGAAAAGCCACTGATATAACAACTCTTGGTTGACCTCACATCTGGCGTTTCTCTTCTTCTATAGTTAGAACAATCCAATTTCATTAATTTACATATTACCTGTTGTCAGTGCAACCAAGGTTTAAATGCCCCATGACCTGTTTACATGTACCATCAAGGACAACTTCTTGCTTTTTGTAATCTGTACTGCCCAGACTCACAAATAAGACAGAAGCACTACTTAAACAGAATCTGTTCTAAAGAAAAGGAGCAGAAATATATTTTATGAATTGAGATTCTGAAAAAAATCAGTTTATAAAGGGCAGAATGCAATTGGGACAGAGGCCATGATAAATTCTGATCTACCATGTGATCATTGTAATAGAATATCTTCCTTAGCTTTTGGTTTCCAAATCCTTTCTCTACTTTGCCCTGGAATTCTTTTTTAAAAGATCATATGTTTCTATAACACAAACAGGACATTCTTATGTATAGTTACAAAATCCAGAAATGCAAAAAGATCCTACTTACTTGTTTTTAAAGGAGTATTTGATTCTTGCTCACTGGAAGTTGATTGCAGAGAAGTTATAGTGTGTCAGGGTTACAAACTGAAGGATTCAAGGAAGTTATTCTTTATTTCCATTCACTTGTATATTTAATACAGGAAACTTAAAGTTATCATTTGACTGTGTTCTATCTACTGTTGTGGCAATCCTCAAATCACTTCAAAGAGGAGAGATAGAACTAATGATATAGTGGACTTTCCAATAAAAATTATGAAATGTTAATATTGATCCCGATTATATCCATCAATTTCAATATTTTTTATAGTGGGAGGTGGGCAGAGAGAGCCAGAGAGAGAAAATCTTAAGCAGGCACCACACCCAAAACGGCAGGCTCGATCCCACAACCTTGAGATCATGTCCTGAGCCCAAATCAAGAGTTGGACATTTAACTGACTGAGCCACCCGGGTGCCCTTCAATAGATTTTTACTAAAAATATGGAGGTCTAGATTTCATGGAGAAAATCCTGCCTGGAGAATTTAACCAAAGCCTAGTGTTCACAAGAGGCTGTGATCAGGAGGCTGATATACAGGGTCAAATATGGCAGTGGAGAGAAAAGTATAAGCACATTGATCCATCCTGCATTTCTGGGACCACAGAAGTTTTGCCTATAATAAAGGAATAGCCCTAAATTGTACTATAAACACTTAACCAAATCTAAATACTTCCTAGAGACAGAATATTTTATTGATTACAAGCAGGAAGATAGGAGGCTTAGGTTCAACTTCTGACTCTAGTTCTTAACAGTTTGTATTCTTAGATAGGATATTTAACTCATTTTTTCAAAGTATCCAGGTAGTAGATTTACTGTCAGGATTAAATGAGAAAATGCATATATAAGGATGAGCCAGAGCCTTATGTAATAAGTTTCAGGTGTAGAGTCTCCGGGGCAAGATGGCGGAGAAGTAAGGAGCTCCGTACTTGCACTCGCGCCCATACATCACACAGAAAAGATCTAAAGCCATTGGAAACCTTACAAAACCTGAGAGATTGGGAGAAAAAAGACGCAGAATCCACTGAGAGAGACTTCTAAAGTGAGTGCGAACCGGGGAAGATAAAATCGGGCCGGGATCGGAGACTCCAGGGTGGGAGGCGATCCCCCTCTACCCTCTACGGGGAGTGAGAGGGGAAAAGGAGAGAGTCCGAAACAGAAAAACCTCCACTCAGAGGGGGGAAAACCTCCGCTCAGTGCATAGAAAGACCGTACTTGCCAATACCTGCACACCAGGTCCCCTCGCGCCAACTGGTCCTGGAGGGGGCTGAGCACACAAACTGCTTCTTTGTGCTGCTCCTGGAGGCAGGACTTCAGAGTGGTGGCACGCCTGCCGCCATTGTAGCTCCCAGGCGGCTGGGGACCCTGAAAGAGCCACGCGGACACCGGGCGTCCGCGCTCCTGGATGGCTGGAACTCCAGAGGGAAGGCAGAGAACTAAAAACTGGGATATTAGCCTGTGAGTTCGTGTTTCGGGTGACGAGCCATAAAGGGACCCGGTTTTCCTCACTCCAGCGGGCTCGGGCTCAGAGCACCCGGCAGGCAAGCCCCCGCCCAAGCGCGCCAGCCCGACCCAGAGAAGGAAGCAGCGATTCTGACTCTGCTCCCAGAGCTCAGCAGGGGGCCTGGAATTGCCCGAGGGGGTTGCCTGGGAAGCTGTGTCTAAGGCAACTTCAGCGGGGTGCACGGACAGGGATTTGGAGATTGGAACTGGCCTGGGTTGAAGAGTGCAACCAACTTCGGCTGCGCCCCCGGTACGGGGAGTTTACACCCCCAAAAGAGCGAGGTGCAGCACTTGGTTCAAGAAGGGACTGGAGCACCGTCACTCCCCTCCCCACAACCGCCAAAGCAGAGCTCCCACGTGAGGCATTGGATCACGCCACGCCCATCCATGCCTGAGAGGTGCCCTCCTCCCTTTTTTTTTTTCTTTTTCCTTTTTTTCTCCTTTTTATGTTTTTTTCTTTTTCTTTCTCTTTTCTCTCTTTTTTCCCCAGAACACTGACCTGACTAACTCTGGTCGCCAGCTTGCTTAAACAATCACAACGAGTCCATTCTGTAAATGTAAATTCTACACCTACCAACATTTTTACCTCTTTCTCTCAGGAGTAATTAGACTATATAGTTTCTCTGGATAATTCCAGCATCCTTCTCTCACCTATCCAACCATATTCTACCCTTTACCTCTTTGAAAAAAGCTTCTTATCCCTTCTGCCTGTTCATTCTATTTCCAATTCTACCTAATCCCGCCCTGCCTTCTCTCTCTTTCTCTATGCTCTTCAACCAGCACTGCATATACACGGCTATTTAACTGTAGCTGGGAAATCCAGGTATGTGCTTTAAACCGTTCTTTGTCCATCGGTTTTCTTCTTTTTTTTTCCTTTTCTTTTCCCCTTTTTTGACCCATTTATGTACTTTATACTCCATATTATTCGCCCTCCCTGCTACATCTTTTCTCTTAACTTTTTCGTTTTCCCTCTCCCTTTGCATGTTAGTTGAATTAGCCTGTGCGTTTGTGTGCTCCTGCTCCCTGTGTGTTTGTCTGTCTGTTTTCTTTTCCAGGGCTACCTCAAGAAACAAGCTAGAGTACACAAGGTGGAGAGTCCCAAATATCACTACGAATAGGAAAATAAAATAACCAAGGTCCCAACAAGAGAGACCAGGGGATACCATTCAAAAAACACTCTCTGAAAGGGTAGGCCCTGGAAAGTCAAAGAGCCTTCTTGGATATAGCAGTGCTCATAGAAACAGAGAGAATAATAGGTCTTTAAAACCAACAAGAGCCGGAAAGCTAACTAAAATGACGAAACGAAAGACCTCTCCTCCAAAGAAACTCCAAGAAGAAATGACAGCTAATGAACTGCTCAAAACAGATATCAGCAGCATCACTGAACAAGATTTTAGAATAATAATGGTAAAATTAATAGCTGGGCTTGAAAAAAACATAGGGGACATCAAAGAAACTATGGCTACAGACAGAATGGAAAATAAAAATAGGCATGAAGAATTAAAAAATGCGATAAATGAGATCCATAATAAATTAGAGGCCTCCAATGCACGGATTGAAGAGGCAGAAAGGAGAATAAGTGATTTAGAAGACACCATTATAGAAAAACAAGAAGCTGACAAAAAAAGAGACAAACTGATCCAGGAACAGGAAAGAAGAATTCGAGAGCTCAGCGATACGGTCAAACGCAACAATATCCGTATCATAGGAATCCCAGAAGAGGAAGAGAGAGGGAAAGGTGCTGAAGGAGTCCTGGAACAAATTATAGCAGAGAACTTCCCCGACCTGGGGAAGGAAGTAAATGTGGAAGTACAAGAGGCTCAGAGGACTCCCCTCAGACGTAACCTGAATCGATCTTCTGCACGACATATCATAGTGAAAATGGCCAAATACAAGGACAAAGAGAGAATTTTGAAAGCAGCTAGGGAGAAAAGGGCCCTAACATACAAAGGGAAACCTATCAGAGTGGTGACAGACCTATCTACTGAAACTTGGCAGGCTAGAAAGGAATGGCAGGAAATCTTCAATGTGATGAACAGTAAAAATATGCAGCCAAGAATCCTCTATCCAGCAAGCCTGTCATTCAAAATAGAAGGAGAGATAAAAACCTTTCCAAATAAACAGAAATTGAAAGAATTTGTCACCACGAAGCCAGCCCTACAAGAAATCCTGAGGGGGATGCTCTGAAGGAAAGGTTGCAAGGAACAAAGATACCAGAGACACCACCACAAACATGAACCCTACAAAAGATACAAAGACTCTAAACCCACATATTTCAATAATAACACTGAATGTAAATGGGCTGAATGCTCCAATCAAAAGACATAGGGTAGCAGAATGGATTAAAAAACAAAATCCATCAATATGCTGTCTACAAGAAACTCATTTTAGACGGGAAGATACCTTCAGATTAAAAGTAAGGGGATGGAGAAATATATATCATGCTACAGGAAATCAAAAGAAAGCCGGAGTAGCGATACTTATATCAGACAAACTGGACTTTAAATTAAAGACAATCACAAGAGATGAAGAAGGGCACTACATAATAATTACAGGGTCCATCCATCAGGAAGAACTAACAATCATAAATGTCTACGCACCGAATATGGGAGCACCTAAATATCTAAAACAATTAATCACAAACAGAAACAAGCTTATAGATAAGAATGTGCTAATAGCAGGGGACTTTAATACTCCGCTTACAGCAATGGATAGGTCAACCAGACAGAAAATCACTAAAGAAATAATGGACTTGAAAGACACATTGGACCAGATGGATCTGACGGATATATTTAGAACTTTACATCCTGAGGCCAGGGAATTTACTTTCTTCTCAAGTGCGCATGGCACATTCTCCAAGATAGATCACATACTGGGACATAAAGCAGCCCTCAATAAATATAAAAGAATAGAGATCATACCATGCACACTGTCAGATCACAATGCTTTGAAACTTGAAATCAATTACAGGAAGAAGTCTGGAAAACCGCCAAAAACATGGAGGTTAAAGAACACCCTTCTAAAGAATGAATGGGCCAATCAGGCAATTAGAGAGGAAATTAAAAAATATATGGAAACAAATGAAAATGAAAACACAACAATTCAAAATCTATGGGATGCGGCCAAGGCAGTCCTAAGAGGAAAGTACATTGCTCTCCAGGCCTATTTCAAGAGATTAGAAAAAGCACAAGTCCAAAATCTAACAGCTCACCTAAAGGAGCTAGAGGCAGAGCAACAAGAACGCCCTAAACCCAGTAGAAGAAGAGAAATAGTAAAAATTAGAGCAGAAATAAACAACATAGAGACCAAAGAAACAATTGAACAGATCAATGAAACCAAGAGTTGGTTTTTTGAAAAAGTAAACAAAATTGACAAACCTCTAGCCAGGCTTATCAAAAAGAAAAGAGAGAGCACCCAAATAGACAAAATTATGAATGAAAATGGACTTATTACAACCAACCCCTCAGAAATACAAGCAATTATCAGGGAATACTATGAAAAATTATATGCCAACAAATTGGACAACTTAGAAGAAATGGACAAATTCCTAAACACACACTCACTACCAAAATTCACACGGGAAGAAATAGAAAACCTGAACAGACCCATAACGAGTGAAGAAATCGAATCAGTGATCAAAAATCTCCCAACAAATAAGAGCCCTGGACCTGATGGTTTCCCTGGGGAATTCTACCAGACATTTAAAACAGAATTAATCCCAATTCTTCTCAAGCTATTCCAAAAAATAGAAGTCGAAGGAAAACTCCCGGACTCATTTTATGAAGCCAGCATCACTCTGATTCCCAAGCCAGACAGAGATCCAGCAAAAAAAGAGAACTATAGGCCAATATCCTTGATGAATACGGATGCAAAAATTCTCAACAAGATCCTTGCAAATCGAATCCAGCAGCATATCAAAAGAATCATCCACCAAGATCAAGTGGGATTCATTCCTGGGTTACAGGGCTGGTTCAACATTCGCAAATCAATCAATGTGATCCATCATATCAATAAAAGAAAAGATAAAAACCATATGATCCTGTCAATAGATGCAGAAAAAGCATTTGACAAAATACAGCATCCCTTCTTAATAAAGACTCTCGAGAAAGTTGGGATAGAAGGAACCTACTTAAACATCATCAAAGCCATCTATGAGAAGCCTTCAGCTAACATCATCCTCAACGGGGAAAAACTGAGAGCTTTCCCCCTGAGATCAGGAACACGACAGGGATGTCCACTCTCACCACTGTTGTTTAACATAGTGCTGGAAGTCCTAGCATCAGCCATCAGACAACAAAAGGAAATCAAAGGCATCAGAATTGGCAAAGAGGAAGTCAAACTTTCACTCTTCGCAGATGACATGATACTCTACATAGAAAACCCGACAGACTCCACCAGAAGCCTACTAGAACTGATCCAAGAATTCAGCCAAGTTGCAGGGTACAAAATCAACGTACAGAAATCGGTTGCATTTTTATACACCAATAATGAAGCAACAGAAAGAGAAATCAAGAAACTGATCCCATTCACAATTGCACAAAAAACCATAAAATACCTCGGAATAAACCTAACCAAGGATACAAGAGATCTGTATGATGAAAACTATAGAAAACTTATGAAGGAAATTGAAGAAGACACAAAGAAATGGAAAAACATTCCATGCTCATGGATAGGAAGAATAAATATAGTTAAGATGTCATTACTACCTAAAGCACTCTACACATTCAATGCAATTCCAATCAAAATTGCACCAGCATACTTCTCAAAACTAGAACAAACTATCCAAAAATTTGTATGGAACCACAAAAGACCCCGAATAGCCAAAGTAATACTGAAAAATAAAACCAAAACGGGAGGTATCACCATCCCAGACTTCAGCCTCTACTACAAAGCTGTCATCCTCAAGACAGTATGGTATTGGCACAAAAACAGACCCATAGACCAATGGAACAGAATTGAGAACTCAGAAGTGGACCCAAAAGTATACAGCCAACTGATCTTTGACAAAGCAGGAAAGAATATCCAATGGAAAAAAGACAGCCTTTTTAACAGATGGTGTTGGGAGAACTGGACAGCAACATGCAGAAGAATGAAACTAGATCATTTTCTCACACCATGCACAAAAATCAACTCAAAATGGATAAAGGACCTGAACGTGAGACAGGAAACTATCAACACCCTAGAGGAGAAAGCAGGAAACAACCTCCTTGACCTCCACCGCAGCAACTTCTTACTTGACACATCCCCAAAAGCAAGGGAATCAAGAGCAAAAATAAACTGTTGGGACCTCATCAAGATTAAAAGCTTCTGCACAGCCAAGGAAACAACCCAGAAAATTAATAGGCAACCAACGGAATGGGAAAAGATAGTTGCAAATGACATATCAGATAAAGGGTTAATATCCAGAATCTATAAGGAACTCACCAAACTACACGCCCGAAAAACAAACAACCCAGTGAAGAAATGGGCAGAAGACATGAACAGACACTTCTCCAAAGAGGACATCCAGATGGCCAACAGACACATGAAACGATGCTCAGCATCCCTCCTCATCAGGGAAATACAAATCAAAACCACACTGAGATACCACCTCACGCCAGTCAGAGTGGCTAAAATGAGCAAATCAGAGAACTCTAGATGCTGGCGAGGATGTGGAGAAACGGGCACCCTCCTACACTGTTGGTGGGAATGTAAACTGGTACAGCCCCTCTGGAAAACAGTGTGGAGGTTCCTCAGGAAACTAACAATAGAACTCCCTTATGACCCAGCAATAGCACTGCTAGGAATTTACCCAAGGGATACAGAAATGCTGAGGCATAGGAGCACATGTACCCCAATGTTCATAGCAGCACTCTCCACAATAGCTAAAACATGGAAAGAGCCTAAGTGTCCATCAACAGATGAATGGATCAAGAAGATGTGGTTTATCTATACCATGGAATACTACATGGCAATGAGAAACAATGAAATCTGGCCATGTGTAGCAACATGGATGGACCTTGAGGGTGTTATGCTGAGCGAAATAAGTCAGGCAGAGAAGGACAAATATCATATGTTTGCACGTATAGGAGGATTAGGAGGAACTTGACGGAGGAACAAGGGGGAGAAGAAGGGCGGAAATGGTGGGGGAAAGGGAGAGAGGCAAACCATGAGAGACTCTTGAATGCTGACAAAAACTGAGGACTGATGGATGTGGGGGGGAGGGGGGATGGGCATGGAGGAGCACACTTGTGGGGATGAGCACTGAGTGTTATGTGGAAACTAATTTGACAATAAACTATTTGTAAAATATATATATATATATATATTAAAAAAAAAAACTTTTCTAGTTTACTACCTGATCACATTTTACTGACAAAGGTTATAGGATAACACTTTGGAAATGGTAACACTCCCAAATGCTCAGGAAGACTGGAAATACAATGTGTAACAAATCGTGTCAGAAATTCTAATCTTTAATGGAAGTTTTCCAAAATGATTGGAAAACCAGTAGTTAGCCATACGGATTTGAATAAATGTCCTAATTCTTTACAGCTTTTAATTCTTTAGATCATTTTTTTTTCTTAAGTCTATCACTTCCCTCTGTTAATTCTCAATAAAAGTGGCTGATCTTTATCCAAATCTGCTCCAGCCACCCTCCCTCCCCAAACATCACTGCAAGGGAATGACAAAAGCTGCACTTTGAAGACTGAGTATGATTTTTCTTGGCAGAGAGAAAGAGAAAAGATGAGAAATCTCACCAGTGTTAGCATTGATATGAACAGAAAACAGTGGCAAGTTGGGAGCATCTGTATAGAGCAATAGTGAAATAATGTTTAGGTTAAAATTATGCTGAATTTCATGTTATCAACTCAACATCACCTACATTGATTTCAGAGATTTGGGGTTAGGCATCAATAAAGGCATTAATTTGATATTTGGAAGGTACAAGACAAAGATAGTCCCTTCAATCTTGGGAGAATTAGCAACCCCACATGGGCCAATGTTGAAATTCACAGTCGGTTTCAGGGCATATCCTGACATTTACTGTGAGTTAGCCTTTGTAAATTTACTAGATAACTTTGAGACTCACAGTGGCTTCAAAGTTCTTGAGAACCTCCCATTCTGAAATGCACGTTAAGAAGGAGGAGTTTTTCAGAAGCAGATCTTGAGTCAATTGAAATGCACGCAGTTTACTAGCAAACACTAATAAAGGAGTGGAGAAAACAAGGAAGAAAAAGAAAACAATAGTGTACTAAATTATGTTTTCTCTGTGGATTACTGCAGCTTAATTCTTTAATTCTGTTGAAAACTTTAGGAGTTTGTTGTAGTTAACCAGCCTGAGGAATAAAGGAACTGTGATATTTGTATACAAAATCCCATTTGTCATTGGTTGACAGCTGCTCCTAAAGAAAAAAAAAAATCAGTCACACTTGGCGTACCATAAGCTTGGGAAGAGTAGATTTGGTGTAATATAAAGCTCTTGAGAGTTTGGAAGTCAGCTTTTGTTTATTATCATGGTGAGGCCAGAGGGAGTATGGCTTTACCATATGTATTCAACATTCTATTTATCCTTAATGCCCATCTCAAAACATCTTTGTAAAATCATCTCTAATTTCCTACATTTGGCATTAATTATGTCCTTAGCTCTATTCCCAAAGCACTTCTCTGAAGTGAAGACACACTGCTTTATCTTCCAAGTAATTTAGCATAATCCTTGCATGAAATGCTGAGCTGGTTGAGTTGGAAGGACTTGATAAGGCAGGGAGTACAGTCTCAAGGGAAACAGACCTATATTCTTATACTTAATAACTGTATGTCTTAGATTGGCAATTTAGATCTTTAAGCACCAACTTTTTTGTTTATAAAATGGGAATGCTGATATGTATTGCAAAGCATTGTAATGATTAAGATTCCTTTCTTACATCATATTTTCTGGTTCTCTATTCTAGTAGGTGGAACTCAGATCGATGGGAAAAGTTAAAGAAAGGAGTCCTGTCCATGATCAGGAAAGTTGAGCATGGGTCATGTTTACTATTCTTTTCAACTGCAACAGTTTACAAAATAACAGTGCATATTCCCAGGCCTCAGCCAGCCCTGCAATAAAATTAGTGTCACTTAAATTAATGAACTTAAATTAATAGTTTTAAAAGAATTATTTCAGCTTTAATCTTAGTATTGATTGTTGAGTCTTCATTCTTTCCTATTCCAAAAATTTTCTTGACCACATCTGGTACATATCCGGATTGCCTAAAGTCTAAAGGTAAGGGATGTTATCTATTTTGTTCATTATTGCATCGTTAGCATTTAGAGCATTGCCTGGAATGTAATAGGCATTCAATAAATACTTGCAACTAAATGAAGGAGGAGAAAGTGTATCATGTGTGTGTCTAGATATGAACTCATTTTACTCAATTACTAAACTAAATCTACTAAGGATATTATTGCTCCTTCTAAGCAAAGGCAAAGATACCAGATCCTAAGCTCCTATTAAATTTACTAAAAACTTGAAAGATCCTTTGAAACTATAGAACAATCTTTGAAAATGCTGTGGAAAGAGTTTCAGTCAAGTAGGAATTAGTCAGGATACCATCAAGAGATGTTACCCAGAGATATCATAATTTAGAGCAAGGAGAATGCCTAACATAGCAAATACACATTAAAATGGGATTTTGGTATTGGAGTATAAGGTTAGAGAAGATAACCAAAGTTTCTTTGGATTCTAGCATTCTGTCCTGAGAATATAATGTGGTCATTACAAATTCCTAGATAGACTAAGAATAAAGTAGATAAATGCAGTAAACAAATTATCCAGGATGCTAATGAAAATCTAGTGATTTAAGGCTGTATTTAAGTTGTATTCCTAAGAGTTGACAGTAGTGGTTAAGAAAATAAGATGGAGTGTTGGATATATCTTGGGTTATGTCTTGCTTCTGGTATTGCCTAGCTAAGATGTTTTGGACAATGTAACTACTCAAAGACTTGGTTTTGTAAGATATAAATGATGAATGCCTACTTCACATAACTCTTGTAAAGATTAAAAGTTATAAAGTGTCTCAGTATTTCATACAACCTCCAAAACACAGAAATGTTCACCATAAGTGGAGCATTTTTGTTTTGTTTATAATCGGAGAGAGTTACAGATGAAAACCCCATGTAATAGAAGAAAATATTGGTCATCAGAATGCTATGAGGGCATCTTCATATGTGATTGGCATCTTTTGATTCAATAGACAAAATGAAACATATTCCTCTAATTCCCTCTATTCCACAAAGTTAATTTAATCCAACAGTTTAGAAAGCAGATTGCCTTAATTAAAGCAAAGCATTTAGGCTGGTGTCTGGGTCAGAGTAAGAATTCTGTTTCCTCTCATCATCGTCAATATACTTTATATCATGTTTGATCTATCAAAACACATATTTTTATTTCATTTTTAAACTATTTTTAAATCATAATATTTTATTTAATGTTAATGTGGTCCAGCATTTTCATCAGAAATGGATAACTTTCACATCTAAAATTATTACATTTCTTTTTCATTACAAATTTTTATTTAAATTATACTCAGTTAATATGCAGTCCAATATTAATTTTCAGGAATGGAATTCATAAGGGCCCTCTTTAATATCTATCACCCATCTAGCTTATCCCCCACCCACATCCCTCCACCAACCCTCAGTTTGTTCTCTATTGTTAAGAGTCTCTAATGGTTTGTTTCCCTTTTTCTTTCTTCCCCATGTGGTCATCTGTTGTTTCTTAAATTTCGCATATGAGTGAAATTATATGGTATTTTGCTTTCTCTGTCTGACTTATTTTTCCTAGCATTATACGCTCTAGCTCTATCCATGTCATTGCAAATGACAAGATTTCATATTTTTTATGGGTGAATAATATTTCATTGTATATGTAAATGTGTGTGTTTTTATTCATTCATCACTTGATGGACACTTAGGCTGCTTCCATATGTTGGCTATTGTAGATAATGTTGCTGTAAACATTGGGGTGCATGTATCCCTTTGAATTAGTGCCCAGTTTGTTTTCTCTAAAACTTATTTTATATATTTATTTTTTTAATAAATAGTTTATTGTCAAATTGGTTTCCAACAACACCCAGCTAAAACTTATTTTAAAATTTACTTTCCTAAATACTTTAAAAAATCTTGTTTTGGGTATTTCTTTATATGTCCATCAATACTTAAAATTTCTTTCAATATTTCTCTATCTAAACTGGATTTCTTTTCATTTCTATCCTGCTCTCAATCATACATTTTCATCTTTGACTGTTTGTTGTTCTATCAAAGTTTTAATTTTACTAAGTCCCTAATTCTTTGAATTGTATTATGAGGACAAAGCAAAGTTGTTTCTTAAATTTATTTGTTTCTTAAATTTACAATTTTTTAAAAGTGTGTTTTTCTGTTTCTTGAGTATACTATTCTTGTTTTCTATGATGTGAGTACAGAGTCCTTTCATGGTCATGTTTTTGGGTTTGTGTTTCTGTTTGCACATCCTTAAATGAAAAGAGATCAGTCATTGCTAGCATTTTGCCATAAACAAGCCTTTCCCTTTGTTTCTATCCCTGTTTCCTGGTTACAAGTAGCAGAGTTTCCTCTCAGGATTTAAGCTAGAGGGCCACAGATGTACATATCCCCTAGGCAAAATTTGTGTATCTAGCAATAATTTTTCAAATCCGGCTACAGAATTGAGGGGAGGAATCATCTGCTAGCTCTGACTGGGATTAAGAAAATTAAAATTTAGTCTTTAGTAATTTAAAGTAATAGTTTCCTCTTGCCAAAAAGCCTGAGTAAAAACAGATTTCAAGAATGTATTACTCCCATGACTTTTCTGTCACAGACTATTACTAGTCTGACTTCAAATTTGTAATAAGAATGCTAGCATCCATTCATTGATATATTTATTACAAGAAGTAGGATGTCCAAATGCATGAATGATTAAGGGAGTAGACTGAGGGATTAGAAGCATGACTAAGCTTTCTTTTTAATACAGATCCTGATCTCTGATACAGAGACATGCAATGCAAGGATGTCTTCTCATCTCCTTCCTCAAATTTTATTTCTTTTTGGAATGAAATTATGTTTCAGCTCAGTCACTGTTGACGATTTTCATTTCATATCTTCAAATCCATAATTAGTGAAAAATTGTCTTTGATTCTGTTTTCATGGTTGTCTGTCTTAGTTTAAAAAGCCGTTATTAGTTTCAATTTGGTAGAATATATTTTGCTAATCAGATGTCTCCTTAACTAAAAGGACTGTATAAAATTTTATTCATGCTTTTGCAATTTTCAATTTTACATTCCTGTATTATAGTATTTTTTTTTGTTTTGTTATATTTTCAGAAACTTTTTGTTTTTATATCTCATACATTTTCTCTACATTTTACCCTATACTCTCATCTTCCTTTATAAAACTCGTGTTTTCTTGTATATTAAACAAGAGTTCATGTCACCTTCTAAAACTAAGTATTGTAATAAATTATGATCAATGAATACTGGTACTCTTCTTTTAGTGGAGAAGTGTCTTAGTCCATTTAGGCTGCTATGACAAAATATCACAGATTGAGTAGTTGGGAAGTATCTAAAATATGGAAATTTACTTCTCACAGTGTGGAGGAGGAAGTCCAAGATCAGGATGCCAGTACAGCTGGGTGAGAGCCCTCTTCTGAATCACAGACTTTTGGTTGTATCTTCACATAATTTATGGGGCAAGCTACCTTTGTGGAATCTCTTTTATAAAGGCACAATCCCATTCATGAGAGCTCCACCCTCAAGATCTACTTGTCTTCCCAAAAGCCCCACCTTCTAATACCATCACCTTGGGCATTAGGTTTTCAGCCTGTGAATTTTCAGAGGACACAAACATTCAGCCCTACAGCAGGAGACAAATAGCAGAAATCCAAATGCTGACGGCCCTATTGATATGCCTCCCAGATCCCATTTACTAGGCAAGTGCACCAAAACATGAGTCACTGAGAGCTGTGAATATTGCCTGTTAATAATCATAGCTGCTCTCTTCTCCAGAGAATTGCCTTTGCAAATGACCACAGAGGGAGGTTATATCTCCTATAGTCTATCATGAGGCAAGGGCAAAGGACAGCTTATACTAAATGACTGATTGACACTGGGTGCCAAAGTACTGAAACATTGCTTCAAAGTGGCTATGTCTATAGAGATCTTGCTCATCTCTCTTTTGATCTACTCCTACGTATCCATAATGTTCATTGCTAGAAACAAAATATAACTGATTACTCTATATTAATCTTGTATATAGGCTTACTGCCAAATTCAGATACACACACAGATATTAATTCTAGGTACACAATCATGTTATCTATGAATTATGACAATGGCAATTTTACTCCTCCCCTCAAAATCCTCATGAAATTTATTTGTTTTTCTTGTTTTATTGCCCTAGCAAGAAAGATCAGGAAGATTTCCATTAAAATACTAATAAAAGCAATGATAACAGGCATTCTAATATTTATTTTTGGGGAAGGACTTTAAATATCTCACTATTAAATATCATGTTTGCTCTAAATTTTAAGTTAAACTTTACAGATTAACAAAGTTTCATTCTATTTCTAGTTTGACAAAAGTTTTCAGCATGAATGGTTATCAAATTAGTATCAATTGCTTTTTGTATCTATTGAAATAAACATGCTTTGTTTACTGTACTGATTCATAATTTATTTTTAAATGATAAGCCAACATTACATTTCTGGAAAATCCAACTTAGCTGTGATACATTATCCTTTTTATGTATTGATGGATCAAGTTGTCTAATAATGAGTTCAAAATTTTTATAGTTAGTATTTTGAAATAATGCCTGTAATTTTCCTTTATTGTATTATCATTCTACAATCTAAAGCTCTTCAGTTCTCAAAATTTTTGTGGTATGTATTTCATCTTTATTATCTTCTGAAATTTTGCATGAGATTAATGTTATTTCTTGTTTTAATGTTTAGAAAAATTTGTGGATGAAGCTCTCTAATCCAGGAATTTTCTTTGTGGAAAGGTTGTAAATTATATTTTTAATGGACATAAAGCTATTTACATTGTTTCTTTTGTGTCAGCTTTGACAAATTTTACTTTTTCTAAGAATTTCTGTTTAATCTCAATTTTTAAATTTTGGGATTAAAGACTCCACAATACACTCTTATTAGTTTGTTATAAAACCATCCTGTAATTATTCCTAGTGACTTATCTAGATATTAAATTAGTATTTCTCCTATTTCCTGGGCATACAAATTTATACTCTTTGTACTATTGTTGTCATGTATTTAAAATATTTACTTTTACCAGCATTTTCCCTTGTTCTCATATTACCATGTTTCCATGTGGGATCAGCTTCATTTGTCTGAAGAACTACATGTAATACCTTCTTTATTGTGAATCTGTTGGCCACAACCTTCATATACTTTCTGGGGGGATATAGTCATGGATGTTGATTTTAGCTTCATTTTCAAAAATATTTTTGTTGGATATTGAATATTAAGATGATACTCTTGTTTGGCACTATAAAAATGTCATCCCTCTTATCTTTTGACTTCCATAGTTTATGGTAAATAGTTACTCCTGAATCTTATTGTTTGAAGATGGTGTATCTTTTATCTCCTACTGCTTTTTCTCTTATCTTTGTTTTTCACTTGTTCTACTATGATATGCCTAGGTGTGGTTAATCTCTGTTACTTACTCTGCTTAGGGTTACAAATTCTCTTTGAGTCTCTGTATTTATATCTGTCATTAATTTTTTAAATTATTTTATCATTTTCTTTTTGAATATAACAATATTCTGAACCACTTACTTTCTAGTACTCTGTTCCTGAGACTCACATTACATTTATATTAAAACTTTCACAAGGCCTATGGGATTCTTTTCTTCTCTAATTCTATGTTCTTTATTATCCTGTACTTTTAAAGATGAATTATTTTTACCAAAATAACTTACATTTCATTAATCATCTGTTTTACACTGTCTAATTTGTTGTCTATTGAATATTTTACTTCATTCATTCTGTTTTTCAGTCCCATTATTTCCAGATTCTTTGTAATATATTAAACTTCTTTAATGAAATTCTTTATCTTATATATTTATTTTCCTAGCTATATTAATTACAGTTATTTTACTGCCCTTAGATGATAACTCCAATATTTCCATACCCTATAGGTCTTCCTATATAATCCTTTTTTTGTTTGCTTTAGTCATTTGGATCTATTTTCTAGTATTCCTGTCAAGTTTTTTTTAAATCTTAGAAACTGATGTGGAAAAATTGTACAGAGTCTGAATGGTATAAAAGACTAACTTTCTCTGGCAGTTTATTGACTATGGACAGGATCCCCTTAACTAGTTGATTTCCAATTTACCATTAGTCTTAAGTCCTATCTATTTCTGAATTTTTAACTAAAAAGTCTGTGATATTTATGGATCTCTTTCTGGATGGGGTTTAAACTCTAATATTTGTGTCTCAAGCACATTGGAACTGCTTAAATATCTACTTGCCTTTTCACCCAGTAACTATTCCCATGTTATGTTTCCAGAATTTTGGCCCACAGACACTCAACTCAGGAACCAATAAATGCCTCAAGAGGAAATCACACAAAGAATTCATGGCTTACTTTTCTGTGGTCTCATTTCTCTAAAACCAGCCCCATGAGTTGTAGGATTCTTTGGCAGCCCTAAATTCAAATTTTAGTTGCCCTTGTCCAGTAAGACTAGAATATCCAGATCATTACTTTCTGCTCAGCTTCTATGTTTCATCATTAAAATCAACAGATTCCCTGAGAAGAAAATTTAGGTATAAACACATATATCATGTAGTTGTGTTCTCATCATTTCTGATTAGCATCTTGGTTCCTTAATTCTTAGCTTCTTGTTTTCTGATATATTCAAACAGATGCTTTTTTCCCCCCTTAAATTTTATCCAATATGATAGTGGTTCTTAGAGAGAAAAAAAGGTAGCTTAATATTACCTCACCATAACTGGAGTAGAAATATTCCAAACACCACTTTATATTTAAATCCAATTCTTATAAATGATTCATGCAGTTAGTTATGAAGATGAAATTCAAACCTGTGGTTTCATTTTGTTTGCTGCTTTAACTATTATTATTATTATTATTTACAAATTGGCTATTCACATCGAAAATGTCTCTACTTTCATATGAATTAACAATGGAGATTTGTTATAAACAAATAAAACTGAATTGTTAAATAAAGAGTTCCAGAGAATGTGGATTTATTAAACAAACTCTAAAGCTCCAACTATAATTCTTGGGAAAGTAAAATCAGGTCTGCCACGGAGATCCAAAGGCTTCCAAGCCCTCCACTAAGAGGCCCCAATGAGAAGATTTGACTTAAACATTTATTATTTTTTCCAACAGAATTATTTTTTAAAAACTAAATGATTTTTACTATAATTTTTACTTTAGTATGAATTTAATTTATCAGAATCTTATTCTCAAAGTATTTTTTTTTTGTGACTTGAAGACTTTTTTGCCTCATTGATAACAAATTTCTGTTAGAAGTATAAAATTTAAATGAGTCTATCCATCTGTGAAACCAGTATATGATCTATATTACATGAAGTATTTTTATAGGTTTCCTTTTTTATATTCATAAATAATCCATTCCATCAAAATTAATTCAAAAGTCTCCATAAGAACTATTTACAGTAAGAGGAAATTAAAAAGGAAATTCTCATTTCTACCTGTTAAATTTTATACAACCATTTTAAAATGTATTTCTAGGTGGCACATTTAGTGATAGTCATTTTGGACAATATAAAAGACACTTCTTCCCAGAAGAATAGTAAAACTTAACTGTCTTGGAAAAGGAAAAAGAAAAATAAATGAACAATATAATACTATTCACATCATGAGGGCTTATAGAAAATAAGCTGGGGAAAAAATGAGAGCTAACTTTTTTGCATTGTGTCAATACTTTTTTTGCATAGTTTTAATAGCTAGAACCAAACTCCAGTTCTTTTCCCATTGCACCATATTTCCCTTACATGATTTTTAGCTTTATTCTCAATATTTTATTTTTATAAAAATGTTTTAATGTTTTATTTATTTCTGAGACAGAAAGACAGCATGAGCAGAGGAGGGACAGTGAGAGAGGGAGACACAGAATCTGAAACAGGCTCCAGGCTCTGAGCTAGCTGTCAGCACAGAGCCCGAAGCGGGGCTCAAACCCATGAACTGTGAGATCATGACCTGAGCCAAAGTCGGAGGCTTAACCAACTGAGCCACCCAGGCACCTCTCAAAAATTTATTTTTAATAATGTATGAATGAAATAAAATCCTTCTCTGCAAAACAAATTAATTTGGGGAATTTGGCAAGATTTTATATAGTAAGTCTAATTCATTCAGAGTTTATGTTCAAGCCTGATATTATTCCTGCCATGCTGCAAATAGTACAAAATTTATATCTTTACTAACACTGTTCACAACGTTCAGTTTGGAAGGGCTAAAAATAATTAATTATATCTTTTGAAATAATTACATTAGCTAAAAGTAGCAATATAGTGTTTTAATGTCAAATTCTCTCATTAAAAGTGTTATCTTTTCTGTAAGCTTTCTTTAACCATTTCAATCAGTTATTATCCTCCATATCTATCCTTCAAGAGTACTTAGTTCACCTTTTTACACAGTACCTCCTTTAAAGTATGCGGTGTCCCATCTCTAGTGAATATCTTTATATAACTACTTTCTACATAAACTAAGGGGTGAGGTACAGTCCCTGTTTGTCAAGAACTAAGCGGGGAAAGGTACCTGATCTGTTGTAGTGGATTTTTGTTACAAAATTTTCCTCTTTAATGTAATGATTTGCTTTAATGTCTATACTCACTTTACACTAAACAGCTCATGAAAAAATTAGAAGTATATTTCTTTTTTTCTATTCCACGTGATAACGCAGCTAAAATACACTAGGCGTGAGTAATTACTAATCTCCAAAATTTGATAAAATTCATATCTCCAAATCTCAATGACATGCCACCTTCCCTCTTAAAGACTTCATTGTACTCTTCTCCAGCCTCATCATACAATGAGGATATATATTCTATTTGATACTGACGTCTTTACTTTCTTATAATTATTTATATCATTATCATATCTCCTCTAAAAGAATGCTAGCTTCTTAAGAGCAGGATTCATGCCTAATAATCTATGTATCTATCTGGCAAGGGGTACTGTCACTATTTGGAACACAATCAGTGCAGGTTGCAAGAATAATTAATCACACAGAGAGGTGTGAATTGGAGATAGTATACTGCTTTCTTCTCCACCTGGGTTGCTGTGAAGCTCAAATGAAAACAAAAATTCTATAAAAGTGTTACATAATTTTAAAGAATCAACATTATTATGGTGCTTTCTGCCTCAAATATATAGAACCACATAGCAGTTTTAGATATCTTTGATTCTCCACCACAGCTGTTATGCAAAAGCTGTGAATGCATCTTCCAATTCAACATAATGTAGCCTAGACATCAATCATAATTGATGGATAGAGAAAACTATTTGATCATAGAAACCATACTTAGAGTAGGCTTCAGGATTTTTCAGCCAAGTATTTTTTAATGAAACTGAGATTGTGCTACATTTATCCAAGAAATATTTTTGAACGCCTAATATATGCCAGACAATATTAAGTGTTAAGAGCTAAGGGTACGGTGATGAACAAAATGAACGTGGTCTTTGCCCTCAGAGAGTTTGTGTTTTAAGATGATTTGTCTCTAAAAATATAGCTATACTTCAATAGTTTCCTGATTGATATCTTTAAAATTTTTTAAGATAAATACTTTAAACTGCTTCTTTACCCTTTACCTCTCCTGACGTTTAGTGAATACTTTAAAAAGAATTTCCTCTGTAAATATTTCTGTAATCAAGTTTAACATTTTTGATCCAACAGAATAGTGCCCTTGTCACTCAAGGCTAAGTCATTAACATTACCTGGTTAGTTAATCTTTTGGTTCTTGGTATCAAGAAGTCTAATTAATTTAGATGGATTAAAACCAGTCAATATACTTGTATACAGCAAAGACAAGTTGTGTGCCTTGTCCACCTACACTCTTATAACTTTGTGTCTAGCTAAATGAGAGCTCTGAAATGTTGTGTCCTACTCCTAAGCAAATAAAAGGAGGAAGCTGACAACTTTTTAAGAAACAGCTAGTTGTTAATGCAAGGCTGGACTCCTTCAATGCTGCCAGTCTAATAAGAAACTTCTTTCCTATTCCTCTGACTCATCAAATCCCAAAACACCCAAGTTTCTCATCATATATTTGGATTATTTTTATATAAGCAAGGCTCAATCAAGAAAAACTATTTATATATAAATAACATAAAATTTAAAAATTATACTTTTCTATCTATAGCCTAATAGAAAATAATATACATATATATTATATATGTGACTTAAATAATCTATTAACTTATTGTAGAATGCCCTCTAGTCTGTCATTGATCTCTCTTTTTGGACAGTGGCAAATGACTGTTTTTTTAGTCAGAGAAGTCCTACACATTCATTGATATTGAGAAGTATTGATTTGAGTAGTCAGCATTGCCTCAAACGAAATGATAATTATTCCATAGTTACTCAAATAACTCTGTGATAAAAACTTTCTTGAACCTACTTCAGCCATCTTATATACTTTTAGTAAGTGTGAACATGGTGGTTTATGTCTCCACTGACCTGGAGAAGTGAAGGAAACTGTCTGCCATAGATGCAGAAAACAAAAATTCAAAACTGGAAGAAAGGATAAATACATGTCTCTCCTCTTAAGATGGGTATCAGAACCCTGATAGAACTCTGTGGTCTGTCCTTCATGTCACTGAAAAGTGATTATGTACATGCTACCATCAAAAACCAATACTTCTGAAAATACTGTCTTTTGTAAGAGTTTTTGGATACCACATTTTTCTAGTTTTTTGTCCTGTCTTCAACACCACCTGTTCTCAGTCTTTTGGCAGGCTTCTCTTCCTTTGGCCATTCTTAAATTTTTATGTTTCAAGCTATCTTTTATTTTTTTCTATCACTCTATATGTTCTCACAGTAACTTTATACTGTTGAATAGCTTAATTACTACTCATGTGCTGACATCTCCTAAATTTAGAGGTCCACCCAAAACTTTCACAGAAAATTCAGATTCGTGTTTTCAAATGCTTACCGGCCTTTTATACTTGAATATCTTCCAAGTACTTTAGTCTCAAATATCAAAAATTAAACTCATTTCACCCCACTCCAAACCTGCTTCTTTCCCTGCAATTTCCCTGTAAGTGGAGCCACTGTTTACTGAATTGCCAAGTCAGAAACAGGAGGCATCCATGTGTATATCTCTCTTTTCCATGGCCCCATCAAATCCATCATCAATCCAGACAATTATATCTCTTTAATATTTCTGAAATTCATCCAGTTCTTTCAGCTCTATTCTTAGCTCAAGTCATCATTATCTCTTACCTAGATTACTATGTATAAATTTAACATTTAGCTTTCTTCTAATTCACCCCATTAATTGGAGCAGTCTTTTAAAATGCAAATATGCTAAGGCCACATCCCTGCCTAAAAACCCTCAAAGACTTCCCAGGGCCTTCCAGATAAAATCTAAGTTCTTTCCATTTATGCTCTCATCATGAATGTACCTTTGCTGATCTGCCTGACCTTAGCTCTTTCATCTTTCCTTTTGAATTCCAATACTATTCAATCTCTTGCCTCTCCCTGAAAGTATCATGCTAACACTGTCTCTTTTCTCTCAGATTTTATACATGCCATTCTCTCTGCCTGGAAAATTATCCCCTCTTGGCTTCTTTGAGTAAATTTTATCAGATAACAATTTAGATATTACATCACCTGGAAAGTCTCTCTTGACCTATGTATTCTGAGCTCCAAATCTTCAATCTTTATTCCCTTCACCCATGCTCCCATAGCACCTCTACTTTCTTCATAATAATTCTTATCAAGTTGAACTGCAATTGCCTAGCTATTTTTCTGTTCTCCCCTAGATTTAGTCCCCTAGACTAAGAATGCTGCATTATTATTCACTATTATAACTCCAGTACCTAGCATAGTATCTATTACACAGCGGGTACTGAAAAAACCATTTGTTAATTACAAAATTTTTTATATCATTTCCTATTTACACATAATGGTAGATATGTGTCCTTCATAGACACCCCCCCCTGACCCATCCTTACTTTAACCAGTGCTCCTCTTTTGCCTGATTAGCATAATGGACTTTTGACTAAGATTAAATTTGAACAACCAATAACAAAATTTTCAATTTTCCCCAGCTAAAAAGAGTTTACAATCAGGGTCACCTCTTAATATGTTAAGGGAAATATATCCCTCTTTTCAATTACTTTTTTTCATTTTGTAAGTTGTAGTATAGTTGCTTGGCTACATGGCTGGACCTCTAAGGATAGAATCTGAGATTTATTCATCTTTTTACATCTTAAAGCGTGTGCCCATTGTGTCTATTCTCCTCTGAATAAATGTTTGTTCAATTTAATTAAACATAAAACCAGAGAACTACAAGCTTGATCTTTTATTAGAGACAATACTTAGGAAGAGTCTCCAATTTGACCTTCCAGATATACTCTCCACTTTGTTCTGTGTGTAGAGAGGCAGAATTCAATGGACTACATCAACAAGCTTCCTTGACCTCTGTTTGGCTTTGGCTAATGAGAGAACATGGCAGAAAAGGAGAAGAGTGAACTATGCATGTTTATTCTCCTGGATCTCTCCGTGCCAGTTTACTACTGAGTTCCAGTAAATGCTTCCTCTCCTGACTGTCTCAATTCTGAGTCCCAGTGGCTGCTTACTATTATAAGGATACACATACACAGGATATTGTGTTATTCTTGATTGGTTTCAACACTTAAAACACCTTTATATAAATAGGCCCTGCATTAAATTCTTCTCAGGTTGCCTGGGTGGCTTAGTTGGTTAAGCATCCAATTCTTGTTTTCAAACTGTGTCAGGCTCTGCACTGAGCATGGGAGCCTGCTTGGGATTCCCTCTCTCCCTCTCTCTCTGCCCCTTCTCCTCTTGTGGGCTCTCTCTCTCTCTCTTTCTCTGAAAATAAATAAATGTTAAAAAAAATAAATTCTTCTTAAGTTACCTATTTTAAATATCCTAGTTATTTCTGCCAAAATCTTGATAAACAGCCCTTCCCATATATTCTCTGACCATACCTCTTCTCTACTTGGAAATCTTCTCTCCATCCCTTTTGGGTGTGGATTGATTTGTTCTATCCCCAATATGTTTTAAGAAATACTAGACTCACCTGGACATAGAAGTGGGAAACTGTGAGCAATTAACAAGAATGCAGTGACCCATTTCCTCTGATTCAGTAATGAAGCCAGTCTAGCATCAAACTATAGGTGAACCCAATCATAGGAAGAAGGCAATCCTAGTCCACATTTCATCTGAAACTTGCAACCAGTACACAGCAGACATAACTTTATACTTTTCATTCTTGCAGTTCTTGTCCATGAAGATCTACTGGTCCCTTTAAATAATATTAGCCACTGTGAGCAAAGGAGCCACCCAGAGTATAACAACTATCTAAATTTTAGTAGTAAACCTAAGCTTTCTTATGTGTTTTTAGACACTCCAGAGGCCATGGTCTTTTGTCCACCATCATATGTTTTTATGAATTTAAGTGTATTCTGTTTTTCACTGCTATGGCCAGATATTCATGTAAGTATAAAATGCCTATCTATAGAAACTTTACATACTTTTATTTGGAGACCAACAGTACACAGATTAACTTATTGTTATCAATTCTGTATAACCTCTTTGTGCTCTAAACATAATGGTATGCAATAGAGCCTATTACCTACAAATCACAGGTTTATAAATCATCCATTATTTGCCTAAAATTATTTTTACATCTTTTATACTGTTCTGTAGTTTCATTTCTAAAGCTAGCTGAATTGGTGTAATTGATATTCTAGGTCCATTTTAAACTTCCTCCCATTAATTTTGTTTAAGTGTCAGGCAAATGTAAATCACAAATTTTCCTTAAGTAATTCGTTGGTAGATTACACAATCATTATCACCATTTGCGAGAACAGAAACCATAGTCAATTTCAGTTTTCTAGATATGTCTCACTTTTGTTAAGCTAAATTATGAAACAGGTTATTAGATCTTCCTAATCTCCTTCCTCATTTGTAAATATAAATGAGATAAAACAAGTATAGAGCCTAACCTAATGACTAACGTAAGTAGGCACTGTGTAAGGTCAACAATACAGTTCAAGTCACTATAAATTAGTTAGGTTATAAGTTACTTTTCATTTGGCGTTTCTATACTATTCAGTACTACATACCTTCTTCGCTGCAACAATCTTTCCCTTGATTTCCATGACCTCATATTTTTTTCAATTCTATATCTTTGATCATATTTCCATTTCCTCTCTAGATTCATCCTTTATAAGTTCCAAAATATTACTTTAGGCTGTTAACTAAATGACTTCATCTCTGCCCAAATCTAAATTAATCATTAATATACCAAGTTTTATTTCTATTAAGTCATCTTCTCTGATCTTCAAATCCGTATTTGTAACCACCTACACAACATCTCCATTCAGATCTCTAAAAGGTACAATTTGTGGTCTTAAACCCTATAATTCATTTTCTTTAATGGCTCCTCTCTCAATATATGAAAACAAGAAATATCCATTTCTTGAGACTTGAAGATATCTTTAATGCCTCTTCTCTGTCTCACTCCTCAAAAATCATCCATCTTCAAGTCCTATAGATTTTATTTGCCAAATATCTTTTGAACACACTTATTTGTTCTGTCCTACCACAAACGTCTTAATCAAAATTTCTCATCTGGACTACTGAAAAAAATACATTAATTCTCCAACCATGTCTTTACACTTGAGCCAGAGTCAACTTAAAAAACAAAATCTTGTCATATCATGCTCCTGGTTAAAGTTCATGAATGGTTTCCCATTAGTTTTGCAATAAAGCTTAATTCCCTATCATGAACTACTTTTTTTTTTTTTTTTACAAATAGTTTATTGTCAAGTTGGTTTCTATATAAAACCCAGTGCTCATCCCAACAAGTGCCCTCCTCCATGCCCATCTTCCCCCACCCCCCACCCCCATCAGTCCTCAGTTTGTTCTCAGCATTCAAGAGTCTCTCATGGTTTGCCTCTCTCCCTTTCTCCCACTGTTTCCCCCCTTCTTCTCCCACATAGTCCTCCGTTAACTTCCTCCTAATTCTCCTATATGTGCTAATATGATATTTGTCCTTCTCTGCCTGACTTATTTCGCTCAGCATAACACCCTCAAGGTCCATCCATGTTGCTACACATAGCCAGATTTCATTCTTTCTTATTGCCATGTAGGATTCCATGGTATAGATAAACCACATCTTCTTGATCCATTCGTCCGTTGATGGACACTTAGGCTCTTTCCATGTTTTGGCTATTGTTGAAAGTGCTGCTATGAACATTGGGGTACATGTGCTCCTATGCCTCAGCATTTCTGTATCCCTTGGGTAAATTCCTAGCAGTGCTATTGCTGGGTCATAGGGGAGTTCTATTGTTAGTTTCCTGAGGAACCTCCACACTGTTTTCCAGAGGGGCTGTACCAGTTTACATTCCCACCAACAGTGTAGGAGGGTGCCCGTTTCTCCACATCCTCGCCAGCATCTAGAGTCCTCTGATTTGCTCATTTTAGCCACTCTGGCTGGTGTAAGGTGGTATCTAAGTGTGGTTTTGATTTGTATTTCCCTGATGAGGAGGGATGCTGAGCATCGTTTCGGGCGTGGAGTTTGGTGAGTTCCTCATAGATTTTGGATATTAACCCTTTGTCTGATATGTCATTTGAAACTATCGTTTCCCATTCCGTTGGTTGCCTATTAGTTTTGTGGATTGTTTCCTTTGTGTCAACTAAGAAATTGCTTTATATATATAATTTTTCATAGTATTCCCTGATAATTGCTTGTATTTCTGAGGGGTGGACTGTAATAAGTCCATTTTCATTCAAGATTTTGTCTATTTGGGTGCTCTCTCTTTTCTTTTTGAGAAACCTGGCTAGAGGTTTGTCAATTTTGTTTATTTTTTTCAAAACACCAACTCTTGGTTTCATGGATCTGTTCAATTGTTTCTTTGGTCTCTATGTTGTTTATTTCTGCTCTAATTTTTACTATTTCTCTTCTTCTACTGGGTTTGGGGTGCTCTTGTTGCTCTGCCTCTAGTTCCTTTAGGTGAACTGTTAGATTTTGCACTTGCGCTTTTTCTAATCTCTTGAAATAGGCCTCGAGTGCAATGTACTTTCCTCTGAGGACTGTCTGCCACATCCCATAGAGTTTGGATTGTTGTATTTTCATTTTCATTTGTTTCCATATTTTAAAATTTCTTCTCTAATTGCCTGATTGGCCCATTAATTCTTTAGTAGGGTGTTCTTTAACCTCCGTGTTTTTGGAGGTTTTCCAGACTTCTTCCTGTGATTGATTTCAAGATTCAAAGCATTATGATCTGAAAATGTGCATGGTATGATCTCAATTCTTTTATATTTATTGAGGGCTGCTTTATGTCCTGGTATGTGACTTATTCTGGAGAATGTGCCATGCGCACTTGAGAAGAAAGTGAATTCCCTGGCCTCAGGATGTAGAGTTCTGAATAAATCTGTCAGATCCATCTGGTCCAATGTGTCATTCAAGTGTATTGTTTCTTTAGTGATTTTCTGTTCGGTTGACCTATCCATTGCTGTAAGTGGAGTATTAAAGTCCCCTGCGATTAGCAAATTCTTATCTATAAGCTTGTTTCTGTTTGTGATTGTTTTATACATTTAGGTGTTCCCATATTCGGTGTGTAGACATTTATGATAGTTAGTTCTTCCTGATGGATGGACCCTGTAATTATTATGTAGTGCCCTTCTTCATCTCTTTTAATGTCTTTAATTTAAAGTCCAGTTTGTCTGACATAAGTATAGCTACTCCGGCTTTCTTTTGATTTCCAGTAGCATGATATATATTTCTCCATCCCCTTACTTTTAATCTGAAGGTATCTTCCAGTCTAAAATGAGTTTCTTGTAGACAGCATATAGATGGATTTTGTTTTTTTATCCATTCTGTTACCCTATGTCTTTTGATTGGAACATTCAGCCCATTTATATTCAGTGTTATTATTGAAATATGTGGGTTTAGTTCATTGTGTCCTTTGTGGGATTGATGCTTGTGGTGGTGTCTCTGGTATCTTGCATTCTTTGCAACATTTCCCTCATAGAGTCCCCCTCAGGATTTCTTGTAGGGCTGGTTTAGTGGTGACAAATTCTTTTAATTTTTGTTTATTTGGAAAGACTTTATCTCTCCTTCTATTCTGAATGACAGGCTTGCTGGATAGAGGATTCTTGGCTGCATATTTTTTCTGTTCATCACATTGAAGATCTCCTGCCATTCCTTTCTGGCCTGCCAAGTTTCAGTAGATAGGTCTGTCACCACTCTGATAGGTTTCCCTTTATATGTTAGGTCCCTTTTCTCCCTAGCTGCTTTCAAAATTCTCTCTTTGTTCTTATATTTTGCCAGTTTCACTATGATATGTCATGCAGAAGATCATTTCAAGTTACATCTGAGGGGAGTTCTCTGTGCCTCTTGAATTTCAACTTCTACTTCCCTCTCCAGATTGGGGAAGTTCTCTGCTACAATTTGCTCCAGACTCCTTCGGCACCTTTCCCTCTCTCTTCCTCTTCTGGAATTCCTATGATACGGATATTGTTCCGTTTGATTGTATCGCTGAGCTCTCCAACTCTTCTTTCATGGTCAGGGATCAGTTTATCTCTCTTTTTCTCAATTTCTTCTTTTTCTATAATAGTGTCTTCTAAATCACTTATTCTCCTTTCTGTCTCTTCAATCCGTGCATTGACACCTCCAGTTTATTATGTATCTCATTTATCCCATTTTTTAATTCACCATAACTATTTTTAAGCTCCATATTGTTTGTAGCCATAGTTTCTCTGATCTCCTACATGCTTTTTTCAAGTTCGGCAATTAATTTTATGATTATTGTTCTAAATTCTTGTTCAGTTATGTTGCTTATAACTGTTTTGAGCAGTTCTCTAGCTGTCATTTCTTTCTGGAGTTTCTTTGGAGGAGAGTTCTTCCATTTCAACATTTTGGTTAGCTTTCTATCTCTTGTTAATTATAAAGCTTGTTGTACACATGTACCCTGAGAGTTCTGCTGTTTTAGAGAGGGCTCTTTTGACTGTTCAGGGCCTGTCTGTTCAGGAAGTGTTCTTTGGATGGTGTCTCTTGGTTTCTCTTGTTGAGCGTTTGGTTATTTTGTTTCCCTACTGATAGAGGTATTTGGGACTCTCCACCAAGTGTAATTTGGCTTGTTTCATGAGGCAGCCCTGGAAAAAGAAAACAAACAACCACAGAGGGAACACAGGTACACAAACGCACAGACAAAACCAATAAACACGCAAACCCAGGCTCAGGTAAAAACAGCTACAACAACAACAAACAGCTATCTGGAGGGGATGGGCCTGGTTTGGTGTAGGCAGGTCTTGTCTCCACTGTGTCCTCTGGCCTCCCTGAGGCCCCTCGTTGGTGGTTGTGGGGAGAAGAATGGTGTTGCCCAAGTCCCTTCTCAACCAAGTGTTGCAATCACTTCTTCGGTCTGATCTCCCTGTGCTGAGGATGTAGCCAAGGGGGGCTAAGTTCTATGCCCCATACCTGTCCTGTTTCCAGGTCCCAGTCTGTGGGTTTTGTTATACTGCCCTGAACAGTCCCGCAGGTTGCTGCTTCCCTGTTGCCTGGGGGTTGAGTGGGGGGAGGGGGAGAAGTGTCGCAACCTCAAATCCGCTGGGGTCAAGCAGGGATACAACCCGAGTGCCTTCGGGGAATGTAGCAACTTCAGGTCCACAGAGTCCGCTACGCTGCAGCGTGCCGCAGCTGCTTCAGTGGGCCGCTGTTGCGTGCCACAGCCACTTCACCAGCGCCGGGACCGCCCCTGCAGGCGTTGCTGCCAATTCACCGGCCGCCGCCACCATGGATGGTGCTGGCCGTATGGCAGTTCAGTTTTTCCTGGCCCCTTCTGGGACCAGGGCACCTAGTTTAAAGTCAGCACCCCAGCCAGAGCTAAATAACACTGTCTTTCCAAGCTGAGGTTTTTTCTCTTCTCCAGGGATGGTTCTATGAGCAATCTCAGCCTTTCTTTCCTTTCCCCTGGACTCGTGGCAACTCGCCACCACTCGCGGGTTTTTCACTCACCGCAGCTGCACCCAAGCCAGGTTCCCTCCCCTTCCTTCATATCTTTGGGTCCCATCCCATTTTTATCTTCCCCAGTTCGCACTCACGCACTTATGAGGTTTCCTTCCCAATGTACTCTGTCTCTTTCTCTTCCCAACCTCCTGTGGCTCAGTGTCCTATGACTTCAGGCTTCTCTGTTTGAGAGATGGGTGCAGGCGAAATGTACGAAGCTCCTTACTTCTCCACCATCTTGCCTCCCTCCTTCTAGGATGTATATCAGGGCTTGAATTATCTTAAGTCTTATTTTCTCACATTGAATCATTGATTCAGATTGTGGACTGGGTATCTCAGTTTCAGTGTTCCTGGATCTTTGTCTGTGGTCTTGATCACTACATGGATTTCACTAATGAACTTCTTAAGAGAGAGCCAGTAGCATCCGTATTGCCTTATACGAGCTAGGCTTAGATGTTATACAGTGTCACTTTTCTGCTGCATTTTATTGCTTGAGGTAGTTGCAAAGTTTGCCTAGGTTCAAGGTAGGGGCACAGAGACCTGAAATGCACATCTCAGTGGGAAGAGTGTCAGTCATATTGTAGAAGAGCATGTAAAATGAAATGTGCACACACATTTATCTTTGAAAAATATAATTGTCTGCACACATTATTGTAATCTTATTACCTAGCACTTACTTTGTATGTAGTAAGTAACTATTACGAAAATATGAATGAATGAATTACTAAATGAAATTAAGAAGAGGCCAAGTCATGAATGCTACATTGTGACATGTTTATTCCTAGATATTTTTAGCTGTTCTCAGGACTTATAACCTAGCATACAAACCTTTGTTGTTTCCTGAGAACTCAGTCATTATTTCATGTGAGTTCTTCTGTCATAGAAGTATTGAAGCCTGTGAACTAGAGATAGGGAAAGAAAACTGGTAACTTCTCAAACTAGCTCTATCCCAATAAATTTGTGTTTGGGGACAGCATGTAATTCAGTTCTTAATTGTGCCAGCTTTTCCTACTCTCATTCTACCGATATAAACTATCATTGCTTTGGAGGATGAGTATGGTTGATCAGCAGAATATGCAAGTCAAATTTGGAATTGACTCTGTCACTCAAGATTAGTCTAGACAAAGATGCATCTCACAGGATAAGTTACCAGTTCACTATGGGGTTTATAGATGTCACTGAAAATGGGCAATTTCTTTTTTCTGTTGTAGAGGAGGAATGGACAAAAATAGAATTGGCAGTTGTCACAACACTGAATTGAAAGTCAACTAGAGCTAACCATACTATGGGATTCATGAGTGTTTCTCATATATATTCTCTTTTAGGCTCTGTTGTGGAAATTGATAGTAGAAAGAAAGAAAAGAAGGAAAGAGAGAAAAGAAGAGAAAAGAAAAGGAAGAGAAAGGAAAAGAAGGAAGGGAGAAAGGAAAGAAGGAAGGAGAAAGGAAAGGCAGAAACGAAGAAAGAAAGATTTTAAATACTGTAAGTCTTTAGATATTGGCTTTTGAGGTATTTACATATATCTGAGTGTGGGATATGTTTTTATTTTCAATTTATTGGAATAAATATAAACTTGTCCTCTGAGTACATGGAGTTTTTCTATATTTAGACAATATTTCCTTCCTCTACCTTATCTATATAACCAATAAAGATGATGATTTAACAAAACCCAGAGACAGAAAACTTAATCTCACTTGGTTCTTCTGTTGATTCTTTAATCACATCTAGCCTTTCTGTTTCTCTAACCCAAACAGCAAAATGATAATTGACTAAATGAATCAAAGTGTCAATTAAGTACCATAACTCATTCTCTTCCTCTTTACTTTTACAAACACAAAATCGTAGAGTAGAAGTAGTAGAATATGGCTGCCCTCTCCCCTGAAGCATGAATAGATCAAACTCACACATCACTGTTAGAATCACAAAGAACTTAATTAGCTGTTTTTCAGTCCAATTCTAAAATCTTGGGAAACATAGTCTTATCAACCAATATATTTTTTTTCAAATTAACAAGAATTGGTTATTCAATCTATTGAACAAGTTTGGCAATTTGCATGTTTAGAAATGAAAAATTGAAGAAAATCAAAAATACCTACCTGTAAGGTATACAGATGTTATAAGTATACGAGTATGGATACTTGGTACTGATGTAAAATGAACTGAAGGTTTCAAAAAGTTTGAAAAGCATTCTAATTGATCAATTTAGAGGAGATGTTTATGCCTACCTAATTGAACTATGTGGCTTCTTCAGTAAAAGAACTACAATGTCTTATATACCTGCCTATGGGATTCTGCTTCTGGAATGGCGGTGTGGTGCAGTTCTTAAGAGGAATATTACATGCAGATAGTGCAGAAATCCCAAGTCATTCATGCCACCTGCTCACCACCTGTTCTCAAACCTTGCCTCTACAACCTATTCTCTGAGAGACTTTCGGCAAGATATTTAATTCCTAGACCTCATATTTATCACATTTAAACTGGGATCTTAATGGAGTTTGTTTCTACAGATTTATTGTGGAAATTAAATAAGATAGTACACAGTCTAAACACACTATGGCACAGAGTTCAAAATTTTTGCTCTTATAATACTAGCCATAATTACTATTTATCATCATTATTATTACTCCTATTGACAAACTGTATTTATTAAATTTTTCCTCTTCTTATGGGGCTCTTTCCTGTTGCCATTAGTATTGAAGATTCTGTGTGGACACCAAGAAGTAAAAAATCTTGTACTAAGAGCATTAATGTCATCTACAACCTAAAATGCCATTGAGTTTTTTCTTTGGGTTGGAGGCTACTCATTGCATACATTCCATACTACAATATTAATAGTTCAAGAACCTTAAGTATTCTTTTCTGAGGTATGGTGTTATTCTTCCTTACCCAAGTGACAAGCAATGAGGACTTTTGCTTTTAAAATGTTATAGAGGGATGCCTGGGTGGTTCAGTCAGTTAAGTGTCTGACTTTGTCTCAGGTCATGATCTCACGGTTTGTGAGTTAGAGCCCCACATTGGGCTCTGTGCTGTCAGCACTCACCTTGCTTCAGATCATCTGTCTCCCTCTCTCTCTGCCCCACCCACATTTACTTCTGTGCCCTTGTTCTTTCAAAAATAAATAAACTTAAAAATAATAAAATAAAGTGTTACAGAGATTGTATCAAGACATCTCTATACTAATTTGTGCTCACTCTTTAATATGCCATTCTTCATTAGGCCTTTAGGATAAGCCTGTCAATACTGGATACCCTTAGATTTAGGTCTCTTTAACCTCTATAATACTTGTTTGATTTACTTAAAATTATTTTTTTATTTTTAAAATTTTTTATAGTTTTTATTTATTTTTGAGACAGAGAGAGACAGAGCATGAGTGGGAGGGCAGAGAGAGAGGGAGACACAGAATCTGAAACAGGCTCCAGGCTCTGAGCTGCCAGCACAGAACCTGATGTGGGACTCCAACCCACAAACTGCGAGATCATGACCTGAGCTGAAGTTGGACTGAGCCACCCAGGCGCCCTTGATTTTCTTAAATTTATTCTTGATTTCCCCCTCCCAGGGGTTCCTTTGTTTTCAAATAAATGAGTGGAGAACTTATCCTCTTAGTTTCAAGATATATCCGAGCATGACTGAATGAGGATGAACATAACACAACTTTAGGTCCTCAAATAGAGATTCCCATTTTACAAGGCAACAATCAAGAGAGGACAGTGACATCTTTATAGGAATACAATGTGTAGTCACACAGCGTCTTGAAATCAGAAGGGCTTTGTACTTGGTTTAGTGCTCTGTTGTCACCATCTTGGAGTTCTTAATGATTTTATCTTTAAACTTGAATTTTGTAAGTGAAGTACAGTGAAACAATAAGGCAGCGAAGATGCATGCAAATGTGTGTCCCCTGTTCCTTGTCACCACATTTATATATAGCATTCGTGATGTCCCGTGAGAAGAGAATTCAAAAGGACTAAAATATGTGGCTGTTTGGTGAGACTCACATAAAAGTTAAACCTGTTAAATTTATAATAGAATAACCAAGGGTACTAATAGCTCTAAGAAGCCACAGATTGTTTGAACCAGAACCTGCTTGAAATATAGAACGAAGATAAAGATATTATAAGAAACAAGAGCATCGAGGTAACCCTGTCCTATTCTTCTTACTCATGTTACTTTCCTGTTTTGGTCAACCTCTTAGGCTGAAAATAATAACATTGAAGATTGAAAAAGAAAACATAGAACAATCCATAGTCCCTTTCCGTTTCTTATTCATCAACAAGTCAAAGATAAATGGTACTGGTAGATTTGAATGTGTCAAGGAGTAGAAGAAGTTGAGTTAGTTTTGTGAAGTATTTCTAAAGTTCTGGTAAGTATAAAATACATATAATGGTATGAGCTTCAAAATGCAAATTATGTAACTTCAGGGATTCCACATAATTGTTATACTCTGATGATTGTATTTAAAGTTAGCATTGTAAAAAAAATAAATAATAAAAAATAAAATAAAATAAAGTTAGCATTGTACAATTTTAAGACTAATGGTGAAATTCACACTCATCACTTCAAATTTTAAAATATGATTACTTAGAATGGCATTAAACAGCCAATAATAAACACGACCACAGATTGAGAGTAAGACCACAGAAGGAAGAAAAACTTTTTTAGTATATTTTAAATAATGTTTTCATGCTTTTTGTACAAGAAAACCTACATTTTCATTTTGTACTAGGTCTCACAAATTATGTACCTTGACCTAAAAGTAGAATCAACTAGGAAAGAAATTTGATGTAGGAGATTAAAACCATTTCTTAGCATTTACTTTCCTTTTCTAAACTTCATTTTGCCCTAAATCCACAAGGCATTTTGTTTTTCTGGGAAATTGTGTTTCTCAGGAGATATTACTTAAAGAGAACAGTTATTCAAATGTCTATTTACCTGTTGACATGCAGAGAAATAAACACTACTGTACCTCTCCACATTTCTACTTCGTTTTATTCCCTTTCCCCTGGAACCCCCTCTCCCACAAAGTACTTCACACTTAGATTTCATAAGTGATGACAAGTCAGATGGCATTTCTCAACCAAGCTCCCTTGGGTGTCCTAGCAGTTTAGATCACCTCCACTGCAGACAAAGCTGCTAGAAACACATGCAAAACTCAGTTCCCTTCAGAGTTATTCTGAGAACCTTAATTCATTTGAGAAGTGGAGGATGGCAAAGAACTTCAACCTACACTCCAATTTACAAAGCAGAGAAAAACACTGACTTTTCTGTGATGACAGATCAGAGGAGAAGGCAGTCAGGAATAGCCTTGGTATAGATGGTATAGATGGTCAGAATGACAACCATCACACATCTTAGGCAATATAATTTCCCTTTGGATAGCAACAGTTTTCCTGAGGTGTGGTTAGAGGTGCAATGAGTGAAACACAATGTGTGGAATTGCAAGGGAGGGGATGGGAATGTTGATATTGAACCAAATGATGAGACGAAGGAGGCCCACAAGGAGGAAACATATGGCTATGCATATGCATGGTGATTTGGATCAGGAGCACATGTGGCTAGATGACAGGATGGCAATGCTGGGGGAGAGCAGTCAAAATCAGAGTCCTAAAAACTGCTTACTCTCTACTGAGTGCTTCCTCATGGTGGGAAGACAGTTCTCAATTATATTAAAATAGATTTCTTCACTCACACAAGCTGGGGAATATCTGGCTCTGTTTATAAGTACAATTAAAAGGTGCCATGCTTTGCATTTGTTTTCACATTGGAGAAATCAGGTTCTTTATAAATTCTTTTAGGCCTTGATATTTGCCATCTGTGTTCTTTTTGACTGAGCAATTCCTCATACATCTTTAAAAAAAAGATAATGATGATGATGACGATGATGATGATGTTATACCATATAAATTTCATCTGTCTAGCTAGACATCATCTTATCAAAATTCTACAGAAGTATAACAGTATTATTTGAACCATAACCATGAATAGACTACATTGTTTTCAATACAGGGCAATACTCTTTGTGCTATAGATAAAGAATAGGTCTATAACATTTAATACATGCTATCTTGATGCTATCCTGCTACACATGGAAGAGAAAAATATAGTGAGAGATAACTGAATATCCTTTACAGAGAAAATAATTTGGCATCAACAATAACTACAAAAGAATTCAGTACTTGTGAAGAACTTGAAGTTATATAACATGCTGTTATGTACCTGATATTAGAAACAATTCCTTCTAGAGGTTATTTCACTGTAAATATAATTTAAAACATCATTCTCCATCTATACCTTTCAAGTATACCTTCTGAATGCAATGCATATTAAAAACTGACAGTTATTTTTAGGCAATTTGCTCATTGAAAAATTAACAAAATAAAAGAACTAAATGAAATTTGGAGAAATTTTATCTTCATTCTATTTAAAAATTCAAAATATTTCTTGCTTTTTATTATGTGTAAAATGATTTTGTTGTATGTTGTATTGTAGTTGTGATCTCTCTGGGGCTTTGTGCAGTATTATTGCTGAATACCTAACCCCTATTATGCTGTTGTCTTTAAAATGAAGAATGTGCATCTTCCAAAGTCAATTTAAAGAATACAGCATCCAACAAAACTCAGGAATACAGAAAATGCCAAGTTAATTTTCATTTAAACAAATATTTGTAGAACAGCATAATTTTTGCAAGGGACTTTTTAGGGTTCCACAGATTCAATGATGACAGAAACATCTTTTCTTTCATAGAGCTTACATTTCTGGTAAGAGTATGCAGGCAATACATATGTGAACAAATAAGTGAACAGATAATTTCAGAGTAAAGTTTTGAAGAAAATAAAGCAGGATAATCAAGAAAAACTATGTGGGAAGGATTCTTTAACTACAATAGTGGTAAAAAATCATCTCAAGGACATCACACTTGAATTGGAACTCAACTGAGAAAGGAGCTGGCATATGGAATCTGGGAAGATGCACCTCATACAGAGAGAGTAAGAAGTATGAAGAATTTGAGATGTAAATCATGTTAGAGTTTTGAGATTCAAAAGAAAGTCCAAGATGGATAGGACATAGTAAATAAAGATATAGGAGAACAAGGCAAATAGGAGATCACTTAGCAAGATCAGATTATACAAGACTACAGCAATGTGTTTCAATTTTCCCTTTGACATTTTCCTATTTTGTCATGTTTTATATCTGAATTTGCTTTGTCTTAACTCCATCCTTTGGTTCCTTGAGTACAAAGCTATGTCTTAATCTTTATAATGAAACTCAGAAATCAACTACATAGCTCCATTTTTTGATATTTAAAAGTTCAGCTTAAAATACTCAAATATCAAATACTGGGAAAGCCAATAACTGTTGCAATCTCCTCAAAGACTTTTTTATAAGAATGAGACACATCCACTTTATTTGTTTAATTTGAAAACTAGCTAACTGTATTAAAAAGTTAAAACATCAGGGTGAAAAAAATTAAAAAGGAAAGAAAATCCTCATAATTCCCATGTGAAAAAGATGAAAATAAAATTTTTAATGCCTTAGTGAATAAGCTAATCATGATTATTTATTATATTTATATTTATATAAAGAGAGCCTTGTTTTATATATATGTATAATGTAACATAAATTAGGCTATATATATATATATATATGTAATTATCCACAGAATAAACATCACAGCCATGGCCTGATGACAGTAGAGTTTTCCAAATATTGCAGGAACAGATACATAAAATGTTCAAGAGAATAGAAAAAAAAGTGAAAATTTCCAAACTTCTTTTGACTTTAGTGTGCATCTTCTTAGTGCTAAATCCCAAAAATGACTGCAGAAGTAAAAATATTTTTACAAAACAGATCTTATTTATAAACACATACACAAAATCCTAATTAAAATATTAAACACTAAATTCAGGAATATACACTTAGAATTTTTCACAATATTACCCCAAACTTATTAATTAATTTTAAGATATTAAAAGGGAAATAAATTAATTCTCAGTCATGAAAAGAAAATTTCTTAGCAAACTAAAAATAGAAAAGTTCTCCTTAACCTGCTGGATTCAATCCTCAAAAACTCACTAAAATATCATAGTTAACATTCTATTAAAAATTCTAGCCAACGCATCATAAGAAATACAATGAATGGCTCTAGGGATAGAAGTGGAAAAAACATAATTGACTTTATTCATGGATAGTTTAATTCTCAACATAGCAAATTTGGAAAAATCTATGCAAGTATCGTTAGGTTTGCCAGGTTGTTGTATACAACAACATTAATATACTAAAAAACGAACGCTTTCTTGGGGTGCCTGGGTAGCTCAGTCAGTTAAGCGTCTGACTTTGGCTCAGGTCATGATCTCACAGTTCGTGGGTTTGATCCCCACCGTCGGGCTCTGTGCTGACAGCCAGCTCAGAGCCTGGAGTCTACTTACAATTCTGTGTCTCCCTCTTTCTCTGACCTCCCCTGCTCATGCTGTGTCTCTCTCTCAAAATTAAATAAAACATTAAACAAAACCAATGCTTTCTCATTTAACAATAATAAATGGCTAGCAAACACACTTAAACAAAATCAAAACAAAACCTTATCCTCAGCAATAGTAAATATCATAAACCATTTTGTTCCATGGAAAAACTCTTAGAAGATATATGAGTGTGTCCCCTGGATGGCTCAATTGGTTAAGCATGCGACTCTTGATTTCAGCTCAGGTCATGATCTTGTTTTTCAAGAGATTGAGCTCAGTCAGGCTCTGATCTGAGAGTGTGGAGCCTGCTTAGGATTTTCTCTTTCTGCCTCTCTTTTTGCTCCTTCCCCACTTGTATGCACGGCTGCCAGCATGCTCGCATGCACAATCTCTCTCTCGCTCTCTCTCAAACAAATAAATTCAAAAGAAAAATCTGTATGAGTGATTGTTTGAAGCTATAGATCAGTTTGAATAATTGACTTATGTATGATACAAATATTTCCAAAAATAAGACTATTCAAGAACATTGTCTCCCCATATCTATTACTGTGCCTAATCCAATTGGCCTTGTCAGTTTAACAGTTTGTAGTCTGAAATTCTGGGAAAATTCTTTATATTGCTTCTTTGATACTTTCATTCTTTCTGTTTTCTCTTTCTGAGGCACCTTTTATTCATATGTCGTATTTCCTTTTCTCTTCCTTTTTGTACATTTTAAAATATATTGCTCTAATTTTGAGAATACTTTCTTAACTCTATTTTATAACACCTGTTATTATTTTTGTTTTACTCTCACTTTAATTTTTAAGAATCATTTTCTATTCACTGAATATTACTTTATAGCATGTTTCATAGATGTAATATATTCTCCAATTTTTCTGAGAATTTTAATGATAACATTTTTTGTTTTAGTATCTTTTGTCAAGTTGGTTTCTATGGTTTACTTGTGTCTATTTCTTCCTTGTTAATAACTTTTCTCTCTCACATGAATATATTTGACTCTCTAGAAATGACTAAGAATCGATAACTTGAACTATGTGAGCTTGACAGCATGGGATAGATGTGTCATTTCATATTTTTCTTGAGCTGCTCAGAGAGTCTTAGAAGAGCACTTCCATCTCTTCAACTTTGGAGTAAGGTTTTGGTTCCTAGTATTCTGGAAGTCAAATGGTGGGTATAGATCTAAGGGTCTCTGTTTTTACTCTTTAGTATACCTACTGTTACCTAGTCTTCCTTTTGTTTAGGAGAATATCCCTGATCTCAACTGTGCCTACCGTCTTCAGTTCAATGATGCTCTGGATTATTCTTTCAAGATAGCAAATTCCTACATGTTTACTGGGGCAGAGGAAAAGCAGTCACCCAACAAATCAACAGAAAGATAAGTATCTAGAAATCTAACTACTTATCAAAGAGCTTTAACTCAATCTTCTGTATTTTTGGCTTCTTTCCACTCTTGGTTGTAAGGGTGCCTGGGTGTTCCAGTTCCTATGATTTTCATGTTTTCTCTGGCAAAAGCTCATCCCAAGTTGTCCCTACTGCTACACTGTAATTTTGCTCTGTTGGGTTAATTGAGTTATTACCCATCCTTCTGCTCTTTGTATTCCATATTTTTTTTCTCTTCTTCACCATGCTGTATGTTAAGACCTTAAAAGGATTATTATGAAAAGGAAAGAAAGAAGGACATCTAACAGAGATCTTACAAAAACGGCTATCATATTATGGTAATGGATGAGAAAACAATATACAAAGATGCCAGTCCTCTTCAAGTTAAACAATAAATTAAATATAATTCCAGTCAAGATATAAATACGATTTTTCACAGAAATTGATAATCTTGTCTTTAATATCTTAATGTGGTAAAAGGCCAAACAATTTGAGAAATATGGAACTAGAATTCTTCTATAGGATAGGAAGATAGCATAAAGCTAAATAATTGGATAATATTTATTTTTTATAGGGTCAGAAAAGTAGACCCTTGGAATACAGTTATAATCTTGGATATAGATCTATCTATAGATAGGAAATTGGTGTATGACAAATTTGGCATGATAAATCAGTGGGGAGAAAGGAAAAAAGTATTTACAAAATGGTTCTAGGAAAAATGGTTAACCATACGATAATAAAACCAGATTCTCTACTTAGAACTTTATTTCACATCATCTCAAATTTGAATTAGAGACTGAGCATTATGGATTTTGAAAGACAATGTCTTTATAAATTAGAAGCAGGCAATTATTTTTGAAAAAAACATTCAAATGCATAAGCTTGAATGGGAAATTTCTTAATGATCAAGTTAAAAGACAAATATGTTTATGAGAGAAGCTATTTTTCATAGCACATGATCAGGAAAGGACTGGTATCTAGATTATACTAAACATAAAAATAACCTTTCAAATTAACATTAGAATAAAACAAACAATCCAAAACTAAAAGCAAACAAACAAAAAATCAAACAAAATATAGGATGAGCTAATTCTGAGGGGTGAATGCCTGAATGACCAAAAAATATAAGAAAAAATAATCACTGTCAGTTATAGTAAAAAACAGCAGTTGGATTATAAAAATTTAAACAGGAAAAATGTTAAACCATAAGAAATAAAAGCAAAGTGTAATACAATCCATACAATTTTAGAACATTTATGGAAAAGAGTTCAGAAAAGAATAGTAAATATTTTTTATGGGTGCATATATATCTTGTAAATTTATGAAAATTGGCATGGGAATACCACACCATATCAAGATAGTGATTTTTTTCCTTCCTATAGAGAAAGAAGTTTATAAGGAAATCTTGATTATCTAATTTTGATTACTTTAAAAATTAGTATCTTTAGTAAATTTGACCTTAAAAAGTTCACAGAACTAATAAGTAAAAATAGTAATAAGTGAACTCATGTTTTCCAATACAAGTCCCTTGCTCTTTTCATTCACCCATAGTCCTATCATTGGAAGAAATTCATGAAGTCAGAAGTAATAAGTGGCTTCCAGAGGCAAATATAGCAAATCCCTAATGCTTTCATCCACTGTGCACAGGATATTAAAACATCAACTCAGTTGAGAAAATAAAATTGAGCAAAACCATTTGTTGTGTTATATGTGAAAAAATACATTTATTAACTGAATGTTCTTCATTTTTTTCCTGTGTTGTATATATACTATTTAAAACTAATAATAATGGTTCTCATACACATATAATTTATTTCATGTAGGTCTCTAAATTCTCTTTATATGGGTACGTTACCTATATGTCTGTGTGTCTGTGTACGTGCATATGTGTTCACGAATCAAGTACTAAAGATCAGAGTCTGGATATCATTATCATGAGTTGTGCATTTTAAGAAAAGATAGAGAAATACAGCAAAGCTGTTCATTTTATAGAAACTGTTCTCCAAGAGTCAGTATTTCCAAGAGATTTTCAGTAAATAACATAACTAAGTTATTTGAGTCCTAAAGCCTTCAGATTCTGTTCACAGGAGATAATTTATGTTTGACTAAAAAAAATCTATCATGGGTGCCTGGGTGACTCAGTTGGTTAAACATCCAACTCTTGGGGGACGGGGGCAAGATGGCAGAGAAGTAGGGAGCTCCATGCATTTCGCTTGTACCCATCTCTCAAACAGAGAAGGCCTGAAGTCATCGGACACTGAGCGACAGGAGTTTGAGAAGAGAAAGAGACAGAATACACTGGGAAGGAAACCTCATAATTTGTGGGTTTATTGGATTTGTCTGTGCATTTTTGTACCTTTGTTTGCTGTGTGGTTGTCTGTCCATTTTCTTTTCCAGGGCAGCCTCAAGAAACAAGCCAAAGTACACATGGTAGAGAGTCCCAAATACCACTACTAGTATGGAAATAAAATAACCAAAGTATCAAGAAGAGACACCAAGAGACACCATTCAAAGAACACTTCCTGAACAAACAGGCCCTGACAGTCAAGGTGCACACGTTAATACAGCAGCACCCACAGGAGCAAAGTGCACAACAGCTTTTAAAATTAACAAGAGATAGAAAGCTAACCAAAATGATGAAATGTAAGAACTCTCCAGCAAAGAAATTCCAGGAAGAAATGACAGCTAAAGAACTGCTCAAAACAGATATAAGAAACATAACTGAACAAGTATTTAGAACAATAGTCATTAAATTAATCGCTGGGCTTGAAAAACGCATGGAAGACATCAGAGAAACTATTGCTACAAAGAATATGGAGCTTAAAAATAGTTGTGATTAACTTAAAAAATGCTATAAATGAGATAAATAATAAAATGGAGGCGTCCAATGCATGGACTGAAGAGGCAGAAAGGAGAATAAGCGATTTAGAAGACACAATTATAGAAAAGGAGGAAGCTGAAAAAAAGAGAGATAAACTGATCTAGGCGCACGAAAGGAGAGTTCCAGAGCTCAGCAATACAAACAAATGGAACAATATCCATATCATAGGAATTGCAGAAGAGGAAGAGAACAGGAAAGGTGCTGAAGGACTCCTTAAACAGATTATAGCAGCGGACTTCCCCAACCTGTGGAGGAAAGTAGACACTGAAATTCAAGAGGCACAGAGAACTCTCCTCAGACATAACTTGAAACGATCTTCTGCACGACATATCACAGCGAAACTGGCAAAATATAAGGACAAAGAGAGAATTTTGAAAGCAGCTAGGGAGAAAAGGGACCTAACATACAAAGGGAGACCTATCAGAGTGGTTACAGACCTATCTACTGAAACTTGACAGGCCAGAAGGGAATGACAGGAGATCTTCAATGTGATGAACAGAAAAAATATGCAGCCAAGAATCCTCTATCCAGCGAGCCTGTCATTCAGAATAGAAGGAGAGATAAAAGTCTTTCCAAATAAACAAAAATTGAAAGAATTTGAAACTAAAATAGCCCTACAAGGAAATCCTGAGGGGGCCTCTCTGAGGGAAATGTGGCAAGGAATGCTAGATACCAGCGACACCACCACAAGCATGAATCCCACAAAGGACACAATGACTCTAAACCCACATATTTCAATAATAACACTGAATATAAATGGGCTGAATGCTCCAATCAAAAGACATAGGGTAGCAGAACGGATAATAAAAAAAAATCCATCTATTTGCTCCCTACAAGAAACTCATTTTAGACTGGAGGAAAACTTCAGATTGAAAGTAAGGGGATGCAGAAATATCTATCATGCTACGGGAAGTCAAAAGAAAGCTGGAGTAGCTATACTTATGTCAGACAAACTGGCCTTAAGGTAAAGGCAGTAACAAGGGATGAAGAAGGACATTATATAATAATTATAGGGTCTATCCATCAGGAAGAGCTAACAATTATAACTGTCTACACAGCGAATATGGGAGCACCTAAATATATAAAACAATCACAATCAAAAACAATCTTATGGATAAGAATGTGCTAAGAGCAGGGGACTTTAATACTCCATGTATAGCAATGGATAGATCAACCACACAGAAAATCACTAAAGGCACAATGGACTTGAATGACACATTGGACCAGAAGGATTTGACAGATCTATTTAGAACTCTACATCCCGAGGCCATGGAATTCACGTTCTTCTCAAGTGCGCATGGCACATTCTCCAAGATAGATCATATACTGGGACATAAAACAGCCCTCAATAAATATAAAAGAATTGAGATCATACCATGCACACTTTCATATCACAATGCTATCAAACTTGAAATCAATCACAGGAAGAAGTCTGGAAAACCTCCAAAAACATGGAGGTTAAAGAACACCCTACTAAAGAATGAATGGGCCAATCAGGCAATTAGAGAAGAAATTAAAAAATAAATGGAAACGAATGAAAATGAAAATACAACAATCCAAATTCTATGGGATGTGACAAAGGTAGTCCTAAGAGGAAAATGCATTGCACTCCAGGGGCATTTCAAGATATTAGAAAAAGTGAAAGTATAAAATCTAACAGTGCACCTAAAGGTACTAGGGGGAGAGAAACAGGAGCACCCCAAACCCAGTAGGAGAAGAGAAATAATAAAAACCAGGGCAGAAATAAACAACACAGAAACCAAAAAAACAGTTGAACAGATCAAGGGAACCAAGAGTTGTTTTTTTGAAAAAATAAACAAAATTGACAAACCTCTAGCCAGGCTTCTCAAAAAGAAAAGAGAGAGCACTCAAATAAACAAAATCATGTATGAAAATCGACTTATTACAACCAACCCCTGAGAAATACAAGCAATTATCAGGGAATACTATGAATTTTATATGCCAACAAACTGGACAACTTACAAGAAACGGACAAATTCCTAAACACACAGTCACTACCAAAATTCACAAGGGAAGAGATAGAAAATCTGAACACACCCATAACTAGTGAAGAAATCTCCCAACAAATAAGAGCCCTCGACCAGATGGCTTCCCGGGGGAATTGTAACAGACATTTAAATCAGAGTTATACCCATTCTTCTCAAGCTATTCCAAAAAATACAAAAGGAAGGAAAACTTCCAGACTCATTCAACGAAGCTAGCATCACTTTGATTCCCAAACCAGACAGAGATCCAGCAAAAAAGAGAACTACAGGCCAATATCCTTGATGAATATGGATTCAAAAATCCTCAACAATATACTTGCAAATTGAATCCAACACACGTAAAAAGAATTATCCACCATGATCAACTGGGATTCAATCCTGGGTTACAGAGCTGGTTCAATATTCACAAATCAATCAGGGTGATACATCACATTAACAAAAAAAAAAAGATAAAAAACCATATGATACTGTCAATAGATGCAGAAAAAGCATTTGACAAGATACAACATCCCTTCTTTATAAAGACTCTCGAGAAAGTCAGGATAGAAGGAACTTACTTAAACATAAAAGCCATCTATGAGAAGTCCTCAGCTAACATCATCCTCAATGGGGAAAAACTGAGAGCTTTCCCACTGAAATCAGGAACACGACAGGGATGTCTACTCTAACCACTGTTGTTTAACATAGGACTGGAAGTCCTAGCATCAACCATCAGAAAACAAAAGGAAATACAAGGCATCAGAATTGGTAAAGAAGGAGTCAAACTTTCACTTTTTGTAGATGACATAATACTCTACATAGAAAACTAGACAGATTCCACCAGAAGCCTACTAGAATTGATCCATGAATTCAGCAATGTTGCAGGATACAAAATCAACGTACAGAAATCAGTTTCATTTTTATATTCCAATAATGAAGCAACATAAAGAGAAATAAAGAAATGATCCCATTCATAATTGCACAAAAAAAAAACATAAAATAGCTAAGAGTAAACCTAACCAAATATATAGGAGATCTCTATGATGAAAGCTATAGAAAACTTATGAAGGAAATTGAAGAAGACACAAAGAAGTGGAAAAACATTCCATGCTCATGGGACAGAAGAATAAATACTGTTAAAATGTCATTACTACCCAAAGCAATCTCCACATTCAATGCAATCCCAATCAAAATTGCACCAGCATACTTCTCAAAACTAGAACAAACTATCCTAAAATTTGTATAGAAACACAAAAGACCCCAAATAGCCAATGTAATATTGAAGAGGAAAGCCAAAATGGGAGGCATCACCATCCCGGACTTTAACTTCTACCACAAAGCTGTAATCATCAATGCAGTATGGTACTGGCACAAAACAGACACATAGACCAATGGAATGGAATAGAGAACTCAGAACTGGACCCACAAATGTATGGCCAACTAATCTTTGACAAAGTGGGAAGAACATCCAATGGAAAAAAGACAGCCTCTTTAACAGATGGTGCTGGGAGAACTGGACAGCAACATGCAGAAGAATGAAACTAGATCATTTTCTCACACCATACACAAAAATAAACTCAAAATGGATAAAGGACCTGAATGTGAGACAGGAAACCATCAAAACCCTAGAGGAGAAAGCAGGAACAAACCTCCTTGACCTCAATCACAACAACTTCTTACTTGACACATCCCAAAAGGCAAGGGAATCAAAAGCAAAAATGAACCTTTGGGACCTCATCAAGATAAAAACTTCTGCATGGCACAGGATACAATCCATAAAACTAATACGCAACTGAAAGGGGGCAAGATGGCAGAGAAGTAGGGAGCTCCATGTATTGCACTCGCCCCCATATCTCACAAGGAAAAGACCTGAAGCCATGGGAACCTTACAGAACCTAAGAAATTGGGAGAGAAAGGACACAGAATCCACTGAGAAAGCCTTCTAACATGAGTGCGAACTGGGAAAGATAAAATCAGGCAGGGATCGGAGACTGGAGGGAATGGGCGATCCCCCTCTGTAGGGAGTGAGAGGGGAAAAAGAGAGTCTCCAAAACTATTCAAGACACGGGCCCTGCTGCTGGGAAACAGAGAAACCTCCGCTTGGGGCATAGAAGTACGGTGCGTGGCAAATCATCCTGGAGTGGCAGCGAGCGAGCCAACACTTCCCGGAACGGCTGCAAGCTCCCGGGCACTGCACCTTTGTTCCTTTGTATTCCCAGCGCAGCTGGATTTCTGGAGGAGCTGTGCGCGGACCTCTGCGCTCTGAGCTGGCTGGAACTTTAGAGGGAAGGCGAAGGGCTTAAAACTGGGAGATGTGCCTGGGAGTTCATGTTTTTGGTGACGAGACACAGAGGGACCTGATTTCCCTCTCTACAGTGGGCCAGACGTGCCCTGCAGATAAGCCCCCGCCCATGCTCCCCAACCTTACCGAGGGAATGGGAGCAGTAGCTTCTGGCTCCACCCCCAGGTCTAGGCAAGACGCTTGGAACTGCCCTGACTTCATCGTCTGCCAGGTTGTGGCTGCCGATGTTTCAGTCAGGCGTGCAGACTGCACTTGGAAACTAGCTGGCCTGAGATAAAGAGCACGACCCACCCGGCATGGGAGTTTACACACCCAAAAAAGCGAGGTGCAGCGATTGATTCAAGAAGGGACTGGTGCACCGGCACTCTCCTCACCACAATCGCTGAGGCAGAACTCCCGCCTGACGCACTGGATCACACCACGCCCATCCTTGCTAGGGAGCAGCACTCCTCCTTTTTATTAATTAATTAATTAATTAATTAATTAATTTATTTATTTATACCCTTTTTCCTGGAACACTGACGCCATTAACTTTGGTCACCAGCTTGCTTAAACAGTCACAACTAGTCCATTCTGTAGATTTCAATTCTACCCCTACCGACATTTTCATATCTTTCTCTCAGGTGTAATTAGACTATATAGTTTCTCTGGATAACAGAAGCATCCTTCTCTCACCTGTCCAACCATATTCCAACCCTTAGCGCTTTGAAAAAAGCTTCTTATCCCTCCTGCCTATTCATTGTATTTCCAATTATGCCTCATCCCAGCCCTGTCTTCTCTCTCTTTCTCTATGTTCTTCAACCAGCACTGCATACACACGGCTATTTAACTGTTGCTGGGAAATTCGGTTATATCCATTAAATCGTTCTTTGTCCATCGGTTTTCTTCTTTTTTCCTTTTCATTTCTTCTTGTTGACTCTATTATGTATTTTTTACTCTCTATTATTCGCTATCCCTCCTCTGTCTTTTCTCTTAACTTTTTCATTTTCCCTCTTGGTTTGCATGTTGTTGAATTTGTCTGTGCGTTTGTGTGCTCCTGCTCCCTGTGTGTTTGTCTGTCTGTTTTCTTCTCCAGGGCTACCTCAGGAAACAAGCCAGAGTACACAAAATAGAGAGTCCCAAATATCACTACGAATAGGAAAATAAAATAACCAAGGTCCCAACAAGAGAGACCAAGAGATACCATTCAAAAAACACTCTCTGAAAGGATAGGCCCTGGACACTCAAAGAGTCTTCTTGGATACAGCAGCGCCCATAGGTGCAGAGAACATAACAAGTCTTTAAATCTAACAAGAGCCAGAAAGCTAACTAAAATGATGAAACAAAAGAGCTCTCCTCCAAAGAAACTCCAAGAAGAAATGACAGCTAATGAACTGTTCAAACATATCAGCAGCATAACTGAACAAGATTTTAGAATAATAATGGTAAAATTAATAGCTGGGCTTGGAAAAAACATAGGGGACATCAAAGAAACTATGGCTACAGACAGAATGGAAAATAAAAATAGGCATGAAGAATTAAAAAATGCGATAAATGAGATACATAATAAATTAGACGCCTCCAATGCATGGATTGAAGAGGCAGAAAGGAGCATAAGTGATGTAGAAGACACCATTACAGAAAAAAAAGAAGCTGACAAAAAAAGAGACAAACTGATCCAGGAACAGGAAGGAAGAGTTAGAGAGCTCAGTGATATGGTCAAATGCAACAATATCCTAGTAGCATATTAATCCCAGAAGAGGATGAGAGGGAAAGGTGCCGAAGGAGTCCTGGAGCAAATTGTAGCAGAGAACTTCCCGGACCTGGGAAAGGAAGTAAATGTTGAAATACAAGAGGCTCAGAGGACTCCCCTCAGACGTAACTTGAATCGATCTTTTGCACAGCATATCATAGTAAAAATGGCAAAATATAAGGACAAAGAGAAAATTCTGAAAGCAGCTAGGGAGTAAAGGACCCTAACATACAAAGAGAGATCTATCAGAGTGGTGACAGACCTATCTACTGAAACTTGGCAGGCCAGAAAGGAATGGCAGGAGATCGTCAATGTGATGAATAGAAAAAATATGCAGCCAAGAATCCTCTATACAGCAAGCCTGTCATTCAAAATAGAAGGAGAGATAAAAATCTTTCCAAATAAACAAAAATTAAAAGAATTTGTCACCACTAAGCCAGCCCTACAAGAAATCCTGAGGAGGGCGCTCTGAGGGAAATGTTGCAAGGAACAAAGACACCAGAGACACCACCACAAACATGAACCCTACAAAAGATACAAAGATTCTAAACACACATATTTAAATAATAACTCTGAATGTAAATGGGCTGAATGCTCCAATCAAAAGACATAGGGTAGCAGAATGGATAAAAAAACAAAAACCATCTATATGCTGTCTACAAGAAACTCATTTTAGACGGGAAGATACCTTCAGATTAAAAGTAAAGGGATGGAGAAATATATATCATGCTACTGGAAATCAAAAGAAAGCCAGAGTAGCGATACTTATATCAGACAAACTGGACTTTAAATTAAAGACAATAAAAGAGATGAAGAAGGGCATTACATAATAGTTACAGGGTCTATCCATCAGGAAGAACTAACGATCATAAATGTCTATGCACCAAATATGGGAGCACCTAAATATCTAAAACAATTAATCACAAACAGAAACAAGCTTATAGATAAGAATGTGCTAATAGCAGGGGACTTTAATACTCCGCTTACAGCAATGGATAGGTCAACCAGACAGAAAATCACTAAAGAAATAATGGACTTGAAAGACACATTGGACCAGATGGATCTGACGGATATATTTAGAACTTTACATCCTGAGGCCAGGGAATTTACTTTCTTCTCAAGTGCGCATGGCACATTCTCCAAGATAGATCACATACTGGGACATAAAGCAGCCCTCAATAAATATAAAAGAATAGAGATCATACCATGCACACTGTCAGATCACAATGCTTTGAAACTTGAAATCAATTACAGGAAGAAGTCTGGAAAACCGCCAAAAACATGGAGGTTAAAGAACACCCTTCTAAAGAATGAATGGGCCAATCAGGCAATTAGAGAGGAAATTAAAAAATATATGGAAACAAATGAAAATGAAAACACAACAATTCAAAATCTATGGGATGCGGCCAAGGCAGTCCTAAGAGGAAAGTACATTGCTCTCCAGGCCTATTTCAAGAGATTAGAAAAAGCACAAGTCCAAAATCTAACAGCTCACCTAAAGGAGCTAGAGGCAGAGCAACAAGAACGCCCTAAACCCAGTAGAAGAAGAGAAATAGTAAAAATTAGAGCAGAAATAAACAACATAGAGACCAAAGAAACAATTGAACAGATCAATGAAACCAAGAGTTGGTTTTTTGAAAAAGTAAACAAAATTGACAAACCTCTAGCCAGGCTTATCAAAAAGAAAAGAGAGAGCACCCAAATAGACAAAATTATGAATGAAAATGGACTTATTACAACCAACCCCTCAGAAATACAAGCAATTATCAGGGAATACTATGAAAAATTATATGCCAACAAATTGGACAACTTAGAAGAAATGGACAAATTCCTAAACACACACTCACTACCAAAATTCACACGGGAAGAAATAGAAAACCTGAACAGACCCATAACGAGTGAAGAAATCGAATCAGTGATCAAAAATCTCCCAACAAATAAGAGCCCTGGACCTGATGGTTTCCCTGGGGAATTCTACCAGACATTTAAAACAGAATTAATCCCAATTCTTCTCAAGCTATTCCAAAAAATAGAAGTCGAAGGAAAACTCCCGGACTCATTTTATGAAGCCAGCATCACTCTGATTCCCAAGCCAGACAGAGATCCAGCAAAAAAAGAGAACTATAGGCCAATATCCTTGATGAATACGGATGCAAAAATTCTCAACAAGATCCTTGCAAATCGAATCCAGCAGCATATCAAAAGAATCATCCACCAAGATCAAGTGGGATTCATTCCTGGGTTACAGGGCTGGTTCAACATTCGCAAATCAATCAATGTGATCCATCATATCAATAAAAGAAAAGATAAAAACCATATGATCCTGTCAATAGATGCAGAAAAAGCATTTGACAAAATACAGCATCCCTTCTTAATAAAGACTCTCGAGAAAGTTGGGATAGAAGGAACCTACTTAAACATCATCAAAGCCATCTATGAGAAGCCTTCAGCTAACATCATCCTCAACGGGGAAAAACTGAGAGCTTTCCCCCTGAGATCAGGAACACGACAGGGATGTCCACTCTCACCACTGTTGTTTAACATAGTGCTGGAAGTCCTAGCATCAGCCATCAGACAACAAAAGGAAATCAAAGGCATCAGAATTGGCAAAGAGGAAGTCAAACTTTCACTCTTCGCAGATGACATGATACTCTACATAGAAAACCCGACAGACTCCACCAGAAGCCTACTAGAACTGATCCAAGAATTCAGCCAAGTTGCAGGGTACAAAATCAACGTACAGAAATCGGTTGCATTTTTATACACCAATAATGAAGCAACAGAAAGAGAAATCAAGAAACTGATCCCATTCACAATTGCACAAAAAACCATAAAATACCTCGGAATAAACCTAACCAAGGATACAAGAGATCTGTATGATGAAAACTATAGAAAACTTATGAAGGAAATTGAAGAAGACACAAAGAAATGGAAAAACATTCCATGCTCATGGATAGGAAGAATAAATATAGTTAAGATGTCATTACTACCTAAAGCACTCTACACATTCAATGCAATTCCAATCAAAATTGCACCAGCATACTTCTCAAAACTAGAACAAACTATCCAAAAATTTGTATGGAACCACAAAAGACCCCGAATAGCCAAAGTAATACTGAAAAATAAAACCAAAACGGGAGGTATCACCATCCCAGACTTCAGCCTCTACTACAAAGCTGTCATCCTCAAGACAGTATGGTATTGGCACAAAAACAGACCCATAGACCAATGGAACAGAATTGAGAACTCAGAAGTGGACCCAAAAGTATACAGCCAACTGATCTTTGACAAAGCAGGAAAGAATATCCAATGGAAAAAAGACAGCCTTTTTAACAGATGGTGTTGGGAGAACTGGACAGCAACATGCAGAAGAATGAAACTAGATCATTTTCTCACACCATGCACAAAAATCAACTCAAAATGGATAAAGGACCTGAACGTGAGACAGGAAACTATCAACACCCTAGAGGAGAAAGCAGGAAACAACCTCCTTGACCTCCACCGCAGCAACTTCTTACTTGACACATCCCCAAAAGCAAGGGAATCAAGAGCAAAAATAAACTGTTGGGACCTCATCAAGATTAAAAGCTTCTGCACAGCCAAGGAAACAACCCAGAAAATTAATAGGCAACCAACGGAATGGGAAAAGATAGTTGCAAATGACATATCAGATAAAGGGTTAATATCCAGAATCTATAAGGAACTCACCAAACTCCACGCCCGAAAAACAAACAACCCAGTGAAGAAATGGGCAGAAGACATGAACAGACACTTCTCCAAAGAGGACATCCAGATGGCCAACAGACACATGAAACGATGCTCAGCATCCCTCCTCATCAGGGAAATACAAATCAAAACCACACTGAGATACCACCTCACGCCAGTCAGAGTGGCTAAAATGAGCAAATCAGAGAACTCTAGATGCTGGCGAGGATGTGGAGAAACGGGCACCCTCCTACACTGTTGGTGGGAATGTAAACTGGTACAGCCCCTCTGGAAAACAGTGTGGAGGTTCCTCAGGAAACTAACAATAGAACTCCCTTATGACCCAGCAATAGCACTGCTAGGAATTTACCCAAGGGATACAGAAATGCTGAGGCATAGGAGCACATGTACCCCAATGTTCATAGCAGCACTCTCCACAATAGCTAAAACATGGAAAGAGCCTAAGTGTCCATCAACAGATGAATGGATCAAGAAGATGTGGTTTATCTATACCATGGAATACTACATGGCAATGAGAAACAATGAAATCTAGCCATGTGTTGCAACATGGATGGACCTTGAGGGTATTATGCTGAGCGAAATAAGTCAGGCAGAGAAGGAGAGATACCATAAGTTTGCACATATAGGTGTATTAGGAGGAACTTAACGGAGGACAATGTGGGAGAAGAAGGGGAAAAATAGTGGGGAAAAGAGGGGAGGCAAACCATGAGAGTCTCTTGAATTCTAAGAACAAAACTGAGGGCTGATAGGGGTGGGGGAGAAGGGAAGGGGGTAATGGGCATGGAGGAGGGCACTTGTGGGGATGAGTACTGGGTGTTATATGTAAACTAACTTGACAAGAAACTAAGGGGGGAAAAAAGCATCCAACTCTTGATTTTGGTCCAGGTCATGATCAAGTGCAGTGTCTGGGTCTGTGCTGACAGCATGGGATTTTCTCTCTCCCTCTCTCTCTACCCCTCCCTGGCTCATTCTCATGTGTGCGCTCGCTCTCTCTCTCAAAATAAATAAATAAATAAATAAACATTCTGAAAAATCCATGATACCTTGCTACATTTTCCACTTATTTCATTTTATTTTATTCATTATTCATTTGAATAATTAAAATCAATTAATAAAATATATATGTTTGTGCATTCTCTTCAAAATGTTGGAGAAAGAGTGAACTTGTTTCCCTTCATCTCAGATAAGTTTTAAATATCTGCATAAGACAGAAGAGCAAAGCTGCTCACTTGTACAGTCAATGAGACACATAGCTTAGCTTGCTCTTATAAAATTACAAAATACCATGCTACTGTCAATTTCATAATAAATCATTATCAGCTGTCTTTAAAACATGAATTTATTTCGTGCTGCTATAAATTTAATGACCTCCAGATTCACACAGATTGTAGAATGTCCTTGGCATGCTGAGGAATTATCTATCAATCTTCACTTTTTATAGTTACAAAATATTTATTTCTTTATTGGCATGATAAATACTATGGCATATTTAAATGTTATATCACCCACAAAAGGTGGTGAAATATGCAACAACATCCAATACTCCTGGTAATGCCAACAAAACACTATGACAAAAAGAGAATCTGAAAGCTTCTGAAATGTAAATGTTAAGTGTTTAATAATAAAAGAAGGCAGCATTAACCACAGGTGGTGAGAACAAGGTGTAATTACGAACTACCCCTACAAACAATGAAAAAAAATATGAAGAAGGTTTAAGTTGTACTCAATTCTCAAATAAATGAGCACTGAGTATGTTTTCCCACACAAGTCTATTCATCAAATAAATGAATGAGTAATTAACACAATGGAGCACAGCAAAGAGATATATCATATTTGTAAAACTAGATTTCCTAATTTCCATGATAGCTTGATTGATTGATTAAATATATTGGTGCTGAGTATCAACTAGTTTCCTGGTTCTCTAATGACAGGATAAAATGACAGACAAAGCAGAGAGGTATTGCTCTCCTGATGCATAGTTTAATAGGAGAAAAGTAATTAATTAAAATTATTACAGGAATGAAGAGATCTACAGACTGCTTTAAGATCACACCTGTCTCCTAACCTAGTTTGGGATAAAAGAAAGACCTCTATGCCTCTATGTAGAGGTGACATTAAAAAGCTTCCTCTGAATGATAGAGTAATGAACTGGATTAAACGTTTAATGTTTCTATTTCAGCTATATTTTCCAGAAAATGTAATTCCTCATATATTTAAATTGCCAACTGAAAAAATTAACTTATGAAGTTAAATTTTATTCACTCTGAAATTTTCAAAAATTCCCACAAACTTTTCTGCCTGTATCTTGTCATTTGTAAAATAGGTAAAGTAACATGCATCAAGACATTTTCAAGGCATGCTTTAAGAAATACTGGTATGCATAAGTACTGAAAATACTATTCCTTATGCAAAGTATCAATTCTGAATGTACACCCAACACAAGTGACAGTTATTTACTTTTATAAATGTTTTACTTGACAATATATCCACAATATTACTGTTTCAACATAAAATCATTACAATATTAGTAAAACATTTACCTTTTTTATTTTTTGATACTAAGTATTCAAAATCTAGTGTGTATTATACTTTCTAGCGCATCTCAGTTTGGACTAACCATTTTCAAATGATCAACAGCCACATAGGGCTATTGTTTCAGACAGCAGATTTCTGCAATAAGATAAGCATTGTAGTATATAACAGAAAACAAACAAGTAATGAAAGAAACATAACTCAAATAGTACAAAGGGTATTGATTCATAATATCCCTCCCGAGATGTAACCACCGCTAACAGTGTCTTGTGTATTATCGACCAAAAGTTTGTGCCTATGGAATCTTAAGTTTTATATAGGACCACACACACACACACACACACACACACACACACACACACCTCTGTATAAAAACTATATATTTTGGCGTGTCTGTGTGGCCCAGTCAGTTAAGTATCCACTTTGGCTTGGGTCATGATCTCAAGGTTTGTGAGTTTGAGACCTGTGTCAGGCTCTGTGCTGACAGCTCAGAGCCTGATGCCTGCTTTGGATTCTGTGTCTCCCTCTCTTTCTGCCCCTTCCTTGCTTATGCTCTGTCTCTTTCTCTCAAAAATAAACAAAAATTAAAAATATATATATGTTTGTGTATATACAATACATATGTATGTGTATATAACTGAAGCAAATATAGCTTGTAGGGTATATATTTGTATGCTTTATTTATATAACCATAAATTATACATTTATATGTGCATATGTATATATAACTTAAGAAAATATAACTATGGGATATTATTAATTATACTTACAAATTACATATATATGCACTTAAATAACACACACACACACACACACACACACACACACATAGTAGAGCCTTGAACAACACAGGATTGAACTATATGGGTCCATTTATACATGGATTTTTTTTTTAAAAACATACAGCACTATAAATATATTTTATATTTTCCTTTCTCTTAACAATATTTTGTTTTCTCTAGCTTACTTTATTGTAAAAATGCAGTATATAATACACCTAATATATAAAGTATGTGTGAATTGACTGTTTATATTATCAATATGGTTACCAGTCCACAGTACAGGCTATCAGTAGTTAAATTTGGGGGGAATCAAAAGTTATATGCATATATAGAAAGTTATATATAACTTTATATGCATATAACTTTTGTATAGTGAATTAGCATCCCTAACTACCACGTTGTTTATGCTTAAGTATAAGTGAACATTTTACATTATACCAGAAATATATAGATATAGAAATATATATATATAGAAAGAGAGAGAGAGATCTTTCTATAATATATAATCACATATAAAGGTTTATATGTATAATTATATACATATATATGTGTGTGTGATTTAGATCAAATTTGGGAAGTCTATAAATAGGAAACAAGATTAGTAAATCCTGAATTAGTCTTAAATTTGTTTTTCTAATGCAAAGGATGACATTAAGTTTAGTTATTTATTTTGAGAGAGAGAGACAGAGAGACAGAAAACAACTGGTTGAGGGGCAGAGAGAGAGGAGGAGACAAGATTCCAAGCAGGCTCCACACTCTCAGCACAGAGCCCAACGAGGGGCCCAAACTCACGAACCGTTATATCATGACCTGAGCCAAAACCAAAAATATGGTGTTTAACCAATTGAGCTACCCAGGCACCCCCAAAGGACAAATTTTTTGACCAAATTCCTTGCCTTGTTGAGAAAAGCTAATATATGAAAGCAATCTGAACTTGGTCCTTATTAAGGAAATATCACATTTATGTAATTATCACATATTCATTAAATCCAAGTCCATATATTCTCTTTCTCAGAGGAAATCCAAATAAATAAATAGGAACTGAGAATATGTAGTAAACATTACTCAGTTAATTAATTTGCCACTAGTTTCAATATTCTTTGCCAATATTAGTTCAGGCAGTGGAGTTTAAAAATTATCATCTTTCCTGTTATTACTGTAGATTGTATAATTTGATATCCTGAGATTTATGTGCAAGAGGATTACTGAGGAGTGTCGTAGGAATGGAATTCATGTGGTTACCACTTTTAGTGCTCCTCACACTTTGCATAAATTCATATTTCCTTCTGGCTTAATTATCCATCAGAAGAACTTTCTCTAACGTTTTCTGTGGTGCAGGTGTGCTGGCAATGGATTCTCTCACCTTTGACTCAAAGTTAATTTCACTTTCATATATGAAAAATATTTTAATGAATACAAAATTCATGTTTAAAGGATTTTGTCCCTCAGTATTTTCAAGATGTTGCCCCAATATCTTCATTTAAAAATATGTTTATTTAGGGGTGCCTGGGTGGCTTGGTCGGTTAAGCGTCCGACTTTCGCTTGGGTCATGATCTCGCGGTTCGTGGGTTCGAGCCCCGCGTCGGGCTCTGTGCTGACTGCCAGCTCAGAGCCTGGAGCCTGTTTCGGTCTGTGACTCCCTCTCTCTCTGACCCTCCCCTGCTCATNCTCCCTCTCTCTCTGACCCTCCCCTGCTCATGCTGTCTCTCTCTCTCTCTCCTAGAAATAAAAAAAAAAAAAATGTTTATTTATTTTGAGAGAGAGAGAAAGAGAGAGAGAGAAGAGGTGAATAGGTATAGGGGCAGAGAGAGTGGAAAGAGGGAATCCCAAGCAGGCTCTTATCCTGACAGCATGGAGCATGATGCAGGACTAGATTCCATGACCATGAGATCATGACCTGAGGTGAAATCAAGAGTTGACCACTTAACTAAATGTAGCACCCTGGTGCCTGGCTCCACTGCCTACTTGATTGCATTGTTTTTGATGAGAAATCTTCCATCATACTTATTTTTTATCTTTTATCCTTATTTTTTTGTTTGTTTTAAAGCTTTCCTTTTCTTCACTGGTTTTGAGAAATTTAGCATAATTTACTTTCTTATAGTTTTCTCCTTGTTTGCGTGTGTGTGTGTCAGGAAATTATTGAGCTTCTTGTACCATAGGTTTATAATTTTCACCAAATTTGGGAAACTTTTCCAGACCAATTTCTCCAAATATTTTCCTTTCCACAGCTCCTACTTCTTCAGGAACTCCAAATATATATTATGTCATTTGAAGTCCCACAATTCAATAATATACACTTCGTTATTTTTTAAGTTTTAATTTAAAGTTCAGTTGACTAACACACAGTGTAATAGTAGTTTCAGGTGCACAGTACAGTGATTCAACATTTAAATAGAATATACTCTCTTCATTTTTAAAAAATTATTTTTCTGTGTTTTCCTTGGGACAATTCCTACTGTATCTTCAAATTCACTCACCTTTTCTTCTACACTGTCTAATCTGCCACTAACCATATCTACTCAACATCCTATATATTCCATCCCACATGTTGTAGTTTTCATGTCACGAAGTTTGATTTGGGTCTTTTTCATATCTTCTATAGCTCTAATTTTTAAACATATTTAAATTATCTATAATAACTGTTTTTAAAAACCAGGCCAGTGAAATTCTAACATCTGGCTCAGACTTGAAATGGTTTCAATGGATTGGTTTTTCTCAATAGGAATAATATTTTCTTACATATCTCGTAATCTTTGATTGAATGCCAAACAGTACAAACTTTATTTATTGAGTAGTGGGTATACTGTATTCCTATAAATATTATTGGATATCTTCTGGTATTCAATTAAATCACTTGAAAATAGTCTTACTTTAATGATTGTTAGTTGCTTCTGGGTCAATGGTCAATCTAGAAATAATTATTTCACACTACTGAGGCAAGATCTTCTTAAATACTTCCCAAGTTCCTCTAAATCATGAGATTTTTCAATCTGCCTGATACAAACAGGGATTATTCCTGATTTCATATGATGTTAGATATTGTTACTCTATTTCTTTTGTGTAATTGTTTCCATAGTTCTGAGTAGTTTTCTCATATGTACATGCAGCTGATACTTAAAAGAGACACCTACAGATCTCAGGAGTGTTCTTTCTATGTACTCTTTATGGTAATTTGTCCTCTACTCTAGCTGCCTAGACTCTCAGCACTGTTTCCTTAACTCCAGGCTCCACAATTTGAGATACACAATCAAATTAGTAATTGTGGAATTTGTTTGGCTCATCTTTTTTGTTTTCCATCTCTCAGGGTTAACCACCCTCCATCCCTTCATCCAGTATTTTAAAAAATGAATATTTCATTTTTTTCTCTATTTTTTATTCCTTTACACTATCTTAATCTGGCTCTGATCTAGAAGTAAAATAGACTCACTTTTAAAGGCATTGTTTAGGGAGTCTTAGATCCTAAGAGCAGCAGTGGGAAACCTACATTATATTTAGGTCATTGTTTTCTTCATTTCACCATATAGATATCCACATCAGTGTAAGAAACAGAGTAATCATTTTCTTTAAATTCCTTCTTTTAACTTCACATTTTCCATCCCTCCTTCTAAAATGGACTTCAATGTATAAAAGTTTCATTTCTGAATAACAGTCAACTGATATTTTCACCCTCCCCTTAGAAAGATGGCGGTTTGCCAATTTTATTTTCAATATGTTGCTAGTTTTGAGAATCTTCTTTTCTCTCCCTTTCTCTTTGCCAAGAGAGAAAAGGAGGTGAGAAGAGAAGAGATCACCAGACAAATCACTATGGACATTTTTTTCCCTAAAATGTCCTCTATAATCTTCTGAACTTTAAGTTTATAACAAGAAGCATGATGTCTGACTAAGAAAGAAGAACTATGCATCATGGCTTAAATTCTTCTAAAATAATAATACTTTGATACAATCCTACTACAATCATCTGTCCCCTAGCTGGCTTAACAAAGAAATTCTAACATGTGTCTACCCACCAGTCATACGAGCAATGAAAATCAGAGACTTTGGGGAGGGATTTCACATGAGAAAGATAATGATGTACAACATATTTTGAACACTTTTCTGTTATCCCCTCCATTTTTTTTCAAAGAGTGATTTACAGTGCTTATATTTCTTCTGATCAATCAGTAAAATTAGTGTAAGGACCAATTGCTTTTGGAAGAAGCAAGGTAAGTAGAGGGATAACAGAAAAACTGGCAAAGGGTAATTCTGAAAATATGAGCAATGGACTAGCAATGAGGCAGAACTGGGGTGTGTGGGGAGCCGGTGGGCAGAAATCTTGGCCAGGGATGGGATAGAACATGAATCATGCCTAAGGCTTGATAAAAACTGACTACAAATAAATAATTTTCTCTTGAGCATAAGAAAAATTCATACGACAAAGGAAATTTCTTTTTTGATATCACGATCAAAAAGCCCCCCAGAAGTAAATATCAGTAATACCAAATTGGATTATTTTAGGATTCTTCCCCAAAAGCACATGATGCTCACAAAAATATGTAGAAATTTAGTTCCATGATATTCTAATGGATGTTACAGGCATATTTGAATTTTACAGTTGAGAAAATGGGAGAGGCCATAGGTGGAATCACTATGATTATAATAATGATCTTCACTATTAGTAGAGCAATAGCTTTATATTCTGTGTAATTCACAGTAATAAATTCCTAATAATCATAATTTCATTTAATGTTTCAAATAACTCCATTGGGTTGGTATTATTTATTCCTCATAGAAAAGAGATGTTCAAAGTTGTTACAAACTTCATTCAGTGCCAGCAACTTTTAAGAGGTGAGACCTGGACTTGAACCCAGATATCTAATATTCTGAAACCTTTTTGTTAACCACTAAGAAGTACACCCATTGATTCCCTATGTGATGATACATACTCTAGGTCACAGGGTGGACTGACCCGCAGAATACTGATGTCAAGTCTGAGGATATATATTCAAGAAATAGAGCACCCCATATTTTCCCAAAGTGGCTGCAACATGTGGCGATGGCCACATTGTGAAGAACAGGCTGTCACTCCCTTCATCAGCACAATGTGTCAGGAAAGATGAGTGGGGGCCGGCACAAGTGGTGGATGAAATGGAAGGTGGTGAGTCATGCTCTCATCTCGACATCTAAAAATATCGCAGCATATTAAAAGAACACATTTCCTTCTATAAAAATGAATAATTTTTTACCTATATGTCTGTAATTTTCCATTTCCAAACAGTATTCCATTGGCACTGAGATGCATCCCTCAAAAATATTAACTATCAACCTGAGAAGCCAGGGAGCCAATTTAAATTGTGGCACCTACGCAGGCCATTGATAATGCAGGCTGAGCAATCAGCTGGTTGCCAGGGACATCCTTTGAAATAGCTTTAAGAGAAATGGGCTAGTTCAGAGGGCTCTTAAACACAGTTAGTATCTTTTGCCCACAAACTCACTCACCTGAGGCCTTTAGGAGGTAAAATAATTTTACCCAGCTCCATCAAAATCCACAGCTAGGCTTTCCATTCATATGAAAGAGAAGCAGACAGATTTCCCCATTCCTTGTAATCACAGCCATAAATCTGCCATTACTGAGGAAGATCAAACCCTGGGTGTGTGTTGAATGGGCACCAAAAGGACAAAAGAATATTTCTGGGAATATAAAAATACATCTAAGATCTGCATAGTGAATCACTTGTTATTTTTAAAACAAACTGAATTGATCTGAACTTGTTATATATGCACTATAGACACAAAAGTGATCTTGAATTTTTTGCTGACATCTGTGGAATTGGACAGTAAGAAAAAAAACAGTGTGATGTACCCAGTTTTTCCTCCACACCCCATGATTAGTGGTCAAAAATTGCACTGGTGTTTTGACCAATTAAAATCCTCAAGAAGTATAGTTTTACTCTTGACATATCACCTATCGGTAACTTTGCCAGAATAGCTGCTTGGGAAATGTTCAATCAATAAAAATGAAGGTATTTGAAGATGTGGAAAATGTCAGGACACTGGGGAATAGATAGCAGGATGCAGGTGTTTGTTAATTAAATTTACAAAGGCAGTAAAATTAATGAAGCCAGTATCTCATATGTTGTTGGTTACTAAAGAAACAGGTGTTTCCCCATTTTAACTCAATCTATACATGTTCCATCCTCATAATAGCTATCACATTTTGTGAATATTTGCTTCACCCTGTAAACTTCAATCCAAGAAGAATGCACCAAAAAGGTTATCAATAATTCATACCAGGGAGAATATTGAGTAATATATGGGAATGGAATCACAGAACCTCCTCAACCTAAAATTGCAGCAAAATACGATTCATCATCTATTTGATTTTTTGTCCCAGGTATAAATATGGTCACTTCCATTATAGATCACTGCATTTATTTGGAGATTCGGTTTTTATAGATTTTATTGTGAGTAATCCACTTTCCATTTTGCTTTGGGAAAGTACACAGAGAAAGAGGTGCTAAGTGAAGAGGGTTACAACCCAATTGCTAAGATTCAATGCCTCCTAGAACATTTTTTTTCCAACAAGAAGACCGAAAAACGAATAACATATTCAAAATCATGTCACCAGTGAGGAGGTTCAAACCTCCTCGGGGTTCAAACCCAAGCAGACCAGTTGTAATCACCAGGTCATACTGTCATTATCTTGACATGTGTCCAGATCATGGAAACCATAGTATCTCTATGCCATACCTAGATCTAGATCTAGATCTTATCAGGAATATCATGTCTATTTCAAAACATTATTCATTATTTCAACACTAATATTGAACACCACAAGAAAGGAGACTCTAGTGGTGACAGACTGAAAGCCATTTCTTATTTCTAATTCCAGCTATGTTAACATAAGAAGCAATCCAAAGGAAAGGATGTGAGAATATTTTTTAAAAATATGGTGTAATGGCGCTCCTGGGTCGTTCAGTTGGTTACGTGTCTGACTCTTGGTTTCAGCTCAGGTCATGATCTCACAATTGGTGAGTTCAAGCCCTGCATCAGGCTCCATGCTGAGAGGGCAGAGCCTGTTTGGGATTCTCTCTCCCTCTCTCTTTGTCTCTCACCCACTCACTCTGTCTCTCAAAATAAATAAACTAAAATATTTAAATTTTTAAAAATATTAATTTATCTTTGAGAGAGAGACAGACAGAACGTGAGTGTGGGAAAGGCAAAAAGACACACACACACACACACACACACACACACACACACACAGAATCCGATGTAGGCTCTAGGCTCTGAGCTGTCAGCACAGAGACTGACGCAGGGCTCAAACCCATAAACTGTGAGATCATGATCTGAGCCAAAGTCAGTCACTTGAAAATCTTTTTAAAATATAGTGTAATAACTCTCATTATCATCAATATAATAACATTTTAATATTTTATAGGTGAGTCTTATAATCATATATTATTTTAATTTTACTATTTAAGGTGAGATTATAATTATATAATAGTTTTTGATTAGTCTTAGTTCTTCAGAACCACAGTCATTACTTGGAATATTCAAATTTTATGACTCAGTTGCTTTTCGGTCTAAAACCAGATTTTCTTTCTTCCTTCCTAAGTTCCTTCCCCCCATTCCAATGCTCAGATCTGGTTTCAGGTTTTTTTCCCATGGAAAAAAAGTGGGAATGCTAATCTATTAACCAAAGGAGCTCATATTTAGTTTGGTGTTGCTGTGACATGGTAACACTGTGCAATGGTGACATTAAGAAAACTAGGTTTCTATCCACTCTAAACAGGGTTTTGTTGTTGTTTGCTTGTTCTACCTAAAAGGATGGCAGCGATCCAAACAGATACTGCCAATGAAATGAAACTTTCCAGTAATTCCAAGTAGCCACTGCCTACTATTAAAAATGTAGTGGGTATGTCACCTGTGTGGCTCAGTCGGCTAAGCATCAGACATCGGCTCAAGTCATGATCTCACAGCTGATGAGTTCAAGCCCAGCATCAGGCTCTATGCTGACAGCTCAGAGCCTGGAGCCTGCTTTGGATTCTGTGTCTTCCTCTCTGTCTGCACCTCCCCCACTAATGCTCTGACTCTCTCTCTCACACACACACACAAAAGTAAATAAACATTAAAAATGAAAAAAAAAATGTAGTGTGTGTCTAAAGCATCCAACAAAAACTGCCATTCCTATAGGCATCTCAAAAATCCTGTAATTCCTCATTCCTTCCTCCAAACTCCAAATCTAAGTATACCCCAGTCTAGTAACTTGTACTATCATTCACCAAATTATTCAGATCAAAAATATGGAAGCCTTCATTGGCTTCTCTCTTTCTCTCATACCTCATATCCAACCTATCTAAAATTCTATTGGTTCAAGCTTCTAGATATTCAATTGCTTTTCATTCCCTCTACTACTTCCATGCTATTCAAGTACTTTTCATCTTTTGCCTAGATTTCTGCAAGAGCCTACTGTTCTCTGCTTCTGTTCCTAATCAGTTTGGAGTATATTCTCCCTGTCACTGCCAGAGTGATGCTATCATATTTTATATCAGATTATTGCATTATTCTGCTCACAATCCTCAAGAGGCTTTTTATTATACTGGACATAAAAGCTAGCATAGTTACCATAACCTAAAGAAACCAAAAAGCCAACATCAGTGATAGCATGAAACTTACCCTCTTTCTACTCTGCTCTGATTGCAAGTGAGCTCATCTGTGCAAGCTGCTCTTCACAGGTTCCTTTGTCAACTCACTTCTCAATCAATCCAATTATAAAGGGCTTTCCCAGTGGACTGGAGGGCTGGAAATGGAGAGTCCAATATATTTCTATCCTTTCCCTGTACCTCCCACAGAGTAGGCTTTCCATAGTCCTGGCTTCCACAAAGCCCTAAGCTCTATGATGATCACAACTCCCTTTGTCTCCCTTGGCTAGAATGGTAGTAATCTCTTGCTGATATTAACCTCTGGTTCAGGTCTCAGTCTCTTATTTGACTCTCATCTCCTCCATCACGTATATCAACTAATTCTCTCTCTCCCTCTTTTTTTTCTCTATGTACTTAACATGTTTTCTATTTACCTCTTTAGACTTCAACAGATAAAAGGAATTAACAAAATAAAGTTTTATACCATGCTTATGACATAGGAAAATGTAGGAGCCCTTCTCCAGCAGGCATTTGGGTTCAAGATCCTTAGCTTTTGAAACTCTGACCTTATCTAAGTCTTTGGAGTCTTCCTTACTCAATGGTATATAAAGAGACAGAAAGTATAGAGGACTGGGAAGAATAGTTGTGTGGGCCAAGTCTGCATAACTTTTACTCATAGTCAACAGGGTAGAACTTAATCTACCCACAAGACTGGCTACATACAACTAATTCCTGGAGGGAGGCTGGAAAATATAATGCAGCTTCTAGCCTGAAAAGAAGGGAAAAATACAGATATTACCAAAGATTAACTGTCTTCCACAGCTACATATTTTTTTTATCTAATGGCTTTACAAATGGTAATAAATGTCATAAAAAAGTGAAGGTGCTACTTTGGACAGATGACTCAGAATATACCATCAGATGCCTGATAGAGTGAGCAAGCTATGGAATACAGACACCACTCCAAAAAGAGCATGTTGAGTGCAAAGGCCCTGAGGCAGGAATATATGTGATGTATTCAAAAACCAGTAAGAAAACAGTTGATGGTGGGGCGCTTGGGTGGCTTAGTCGGTTAAGCATCCGACTTTCGCTTAGGTCATGATCTCGCGGCTGGTGGGTTCGAGCCCCACGTCGGGCTCTGTCCTGACTGCCAGCTCAGAGCCTGAAGCCTGTTACAGAGTCTGTATCTCCCTCTCTCTCTGACCCTCCCCTGCTCATGCTGTCTCTCTCTCTCTCTCTTAGAAATAAAAAAATATATTTAAAAAAAAACCGTTGATGGTATCTACTAATATTTTTTAAAAGTATCTCACTGAACTTGTTTTCATTCTTTCCCACAATTTCTAGAATAATTTCCTTTAAATTATGAAAAGAATAATTTGTCTCAATTATATACCAAAGCACATATGTTCACAGAAAATTCACCGCTAGCACTTTTTATTCTGCTCTTCTCCCTGATCTCCTATTGGTAAATTTTTCATCAATTTTCTCTCAGCCACTCTTAATTTTAAAAAACATAAGCAAAATGCACATTTTTAATATAAGCAAAATATACACTTTTAATATACATATATATTTGTGTGTATACATGTATAATACATATACATATATGTTCATGTCTCCCCTTTCGTACACAAAATGTAGTATATTAAATAAGAAACTATTCTGGTAATCATTTCATATTAGTACTTAAAGATCCTTCCTTGTTACTTTTTGGAGCTGATTAGTACTCTCTTAATAGAGCATAGTCCATTCAATAAAGACCCTACTGTCAGTCACTGGTGTTTTATCCGTCGTTTGCTGTAGTCTAAAGTAGAGTAGCCCTTAAGTCAGTTGCTTTTAGCATTCTGTTTTATTTTCTTCAAAGCATGTATCACTAAAAAAAAAATCTTGATCATTCATTTTTTTTCATCCTGTCTTCCCATTCTAGCCTATAAGCACCTTTAAGCCAGATATTTTGCAATATCTGCATTACCTAGAAGAGTGCCTGACAGTTAGTAGACGCTCATTTGTTGAATGAATGCATTTGTTCTGATCCTGTACAGCACTCTGATGCTGATTAATGCTCTTTCAAAAGGGAAATGAGGAGGCTGACTTTACTGAAAAAGGAGAAAAGTTGCAAAGGTACTGATTTCCCATTCCATGGTGGAAGAAATAGCCTCTGCCAGACAAAGATTAGCAACAGGCTAGGGCAGGCAATGTACAGGTGGAAGGACCGTTCCACCTGGAGACCATTCCAGGAGTGATAGAAGCAGAATATGTTACTAGTTAAGAGCTTGGGTTTGGATTCTAATTCTGTTGTTTACAAGGTACATGACATTTGAAAAATTACTTAACTTCTCTGACCCATGGATTCCTTATCTATAAAAAAGGAATAATAACAACTTCCTCATAAAATTGTTGTACTGATCAAACGGGATAATCCATATAAAGGGCTTAGTACAGTGTGTGACAGAAAGTATGATATCAATGAATATTAGCCATCACTGTCATTATTATTAGAGGAAAATAATGTTTCAGTCTTTCTAGAATCAGGATAAACACACTGAGAAGATTCCACATTGCTGCTATTCAGGATATCAGGTCAGGATGTAACTAGACATTGAGGTGACATTTAGAGAATACAAACCAGAGAGCTAGTAAGCATCTCAGATAAAGAAGCTGGATCTTAACATGAGCCCCTCTGCCTGCAATTTCTGTGTTCTTTATGATAACAGAACAATAATGATAGCCACTTTAGTAGGTGCCAGGCACAGCATGCTAGGTGTTTGCATGCAATATTTTATGCTGTCCAAAGACATTTAAAAAATACTTTCTGGGGCACCTGGGTGGCTCAGTCGGTTAAGCATACGACTTCATCTCAGGTCATGATCTTATACTTTGTGAGTTCAAACCACATGTCAGGCTCTGTGCTGACAGCTCAGAGCCTGGAGCCTGCTTTAGATTCTGTGTCTCCATCTCTCTCCACTCTTCCCCAGCTCATGCTCTGTCTCTCTCTCCTTCAAAAATAAATATTTAAAAAAATTTAAAAATTACTTTCCAAATACTGATATTATTTGAAAGGGAGACCTGGTTAAGTTATTTACCAGCTTCTAACATCACAATTTTATTTCCTTCATCCACAGATAAATTGCATTAATGTAGGCTTATCTTGAGGGAACAGGAATGAAGAGTGAATTCTGATACCCAATAAGGAGAGTGAGGTCCGGGAAGGTCTGCACAATGATGGCTGTTTTGGAGGCCTGGATATCAGGAGTGCCACCGTGGGAAGTCCCAAGTGGCCGTGTTTGAACTGGGAAATGGTAGGGACCTAGGCCAACAGGGTGCCAGAATATAACAGAGTGTCCCATAGGAGAGGTTACAAACACCTCCTCTAAAGCTTTGTCCTGAGAGGTCACCACAGCTGTGTGAAAACTCCCAGTACTTGAGAGGCCTATTTCCCATGTGCCTATACTCACACAACCTCTCGTAAAAACAGCATGGCACAGGATAAAAGCACTTCTCTGTCTGCAGTGTTTCATGGAATCTGCTAAAGAAGCAATGCTGAATTCGTATTTCATCACCAGGTAAAAGTCAGTTCTGTAACTACCAACAGCTAGACAATGCCCCAAGTGAAAACAGTTAATGAGACCAGTGCTTTACTTCTGCTGGGAAAACAAATGATTTTCAAAGCATATAGGCACGATGGTCTCTGAGTGAAAACCTTTGGACCAACTACTCTGATTACAAGATGCTAACCTTCTCATACATAAGGCCTGATGAAAAATGCATCATCACTGAGAGAGAGATGGCAAGAAAGAGCGGACAACAATCAAAGAAACAAGGGAATAAAAGAACACAGAGCAAATGGATTCTATTGTCTCTGACTGTAACAGCAGATTCTACTGCTATTCTATGAGTTTGTTAGGACTGCAGTTAGAACTCCAGAGTTCTAATGGCTCCTTTAAAACATTTCATTTAGCATTGTTATGTTCAAATACTTAATTAAGTGTTTACTAGAAAACAGATGTCAGATGTTTAGAAATTTCACTGAATTTCATTAAAATACATACACTGTATGCTTAGATAAATGTGCCTTGGCTTTGAAAATTCTTTAGATACTCATCAAAATCCATATTTAGCAATCTAGCATAGCTTTTTAAAGTAGTTTCTTTGTGGCAAGAAACTACATCCATTTTTTAATGTCTTCCTGAGAGAGAGAAAAATAATTAGGGGCAATTGAAGAATATATACATATACATATATACATATAAGTAAGGGCCATAGACATGTTAATTTTTTTCTTTATACCCTTCTAGTATTGTGCTTAACATTCAAATGTCTTTCCTGGCATTTCTTGTGTAATTTCACTAAGATATTTCCTTGTAGTTGTGACAAGTGAAGATTTCATTTATCACCTCTGAATCTCTTGGATTCTTGGATGGCTAGCATTTGTGCAAATACTATGCCCTTCAACATACCACTAAAGAATGATATTTTAAACACAGGGATATTATTTAAAAAAAAAACATTAGACACATTTGTACTGGGATTTTATTGTTTTCTTCTTGTCTTTTAATTATTCAAGTAGTGCAGGAATAGTTGTTGTTTTGTTGTTGTTGTTGTTTTTTTAGGCTGGGAGAGAACACATGTAGGGGAAGGGCAGAGACAGAGGGAGAGAATCCCAAGCAGGCTCTATGCCCAGCATGGAGCCCATTATGGGCTCAGTCACACGAACTTGGGATCATGACCTGAGTGGCAATCAAGAGTCAGACGCTTGGACTGAGCCATTCAAGCGCCCCAGGAATAGTCTTTGTATTAAAAAAATGTAACAAATTCCAGCAGTAGGAAACAAGCAAAAGACCTTAATTTGTTCCTAATTCCTTCCACAGAACTGCCACTCTAATTTTTTTTTGTATATTTCTCTAATACCGTTTACTTTTACAAAAACAAAAGACACACATAGATGTACAATCTTTTATATGCTCGCAGCTTATTTTCTTCAATAAAGAAATGGAAACCTGGATGTCTGGGTGGCTCAAGTCAGTTAAGTGTCTGACTTTGGCTCAAGTCATGTCTTCACAGTTTGTGAGTTCAAGCCCCATCACAGGCTATGTGCAGACAGCTCAGAGCCTGGAGCCTGTTTTAATTCTGTTGTCTACCTCTCTATCTGCCCTGTCCTACTCGCCTTCTGTCTCTTTCTCAAAAAAACCCCAAACATTTTTAAAAAAAGGAAACCAGGGTTGCCTGGGTGGCTTAGTCGGTTAAGCGTCCAACTTTTGCTTAGGTCATGATCTCGCAGTCCGTGGGTTCGAGCCCCGCGTCGGGGTCTGTGCTGACTGCCAGCTCAGAGCCTGGAGCCTGTTTCAGTCTGTGACTCCCTCTCTCTCTGACCCTCCCCTGCTCACACTGTCTCTCTCTCTCTCCTAGAAATAAATAAATAAATAAATAAATAAATACATAAATACATAAATACATAAATAAGGAAACCAATCAGGTTCATTACTCTGTAACACTATTTTACTTTCCAGTTTCACTTAAAATCTATTCATATCACTACATTTAGATTTAGATTGTTTCTTATTATTTCTTATTAGTAAAAATCTATGCACATGACTGATTATGAGCATGTGTATAATCATGCAGGTGAGGCACATTGAAATATACTTGCTAGCTCAAAGAACAATAGTCACCTGTATTGTGGATAGGCGTTATCACATTGGTCTCCCAAAAGGCTGTACATATTTACACTCCCATCAATTTTATCACATAATAGCCAGCATTTGATAATGACAAACATTTTTTAAGAAACTATTTTTTGTTTTACTTTGCATTTTTCTAAGTAATACTAAAGTTGAAATCATTCCCATAAGTTTATCAGTCAATTATATTTCTCCTGTGAGTTCCCTAATCATAGGCTTTTACTATATCTATGTCTTTCTCTGCCTTTTCTTCTTAATATTTGATTTTTTAATAATCTGGATAACAATGTTATGTTTTATTTTATTGTGACAAATATTTACTCAGGGTGCTACTCAGGATGTACAAACTACATCCAAGTTAAAAACCTAAAAGTAATAAATATCTAAATGCCAAATTAAAAGAAAAAAAAACACAAAAAGGCATAAAGCAAAAGAGAGAGAGAGAGAGAAAGATACACAGAAAAAATATTTGCTAGGAACACAATAGTGGACATTTTTGAAGCTATTATCTGTATATGATAGAAAAATTACTCAAGTATATCAAGTATACATGACAGTGGTGCTTCCCAAAATCAAACTTCAACAGAAGTTTCCAGTGTTATACTGATATCAACACTTCGGAAAAATGTCATACATTGCTTGTGGTTTGTTTATTATTCATTAAAACACACGGAGTTTAAGATAGAATGAATAGAAGATAAGAACCATATAATTAAGTAGAATTAATAGATAAAACCCAAAAACTAGAGATGTATTCTAAGTATTCATGAAATGCTCAGAAAAATTAATCATATGTTTAAAGGAAAACCACAGTACTTCCACACCGATAAAAGCGCTGCTAACCAATTATAGTGAAATATGTTTCTTGCTGATCCTTGTATAGTTTAATGTTCCACTTTTTGAGTGTCTCTGTGCTATGGCTTCAAATGGCAACTGCTGGAATTCATTGTCAGTAGCAGAGTACTCCAATGTTCACTTCTGCTGCTGTCTTTTCCTTGCACCAACATTAGCCTACACACGTAAAGTGTTTCTCATACTCTTACGTTCCCCGTTGAAAATGCTACAATCACTTTTAAATTTTGAAGTTGTTTTGCTTTGGGGTTTTGCATATCTGAATCATGTTTGGACAATAAAAATACATAAAATTCAGAAAGAAATTTAGAATGGTAAGACAAATGGCCATTAAAGTATTGCTATTTATGGGGTGCCTGGGTGGCTTAGTCGGTTAAGCTTCCGACTTTCGCTTAGGTCATGATCTCGTGGTTTGCTTAGGTCATGATCTCGCGGTTGTGGGTTCGAGCCCCACGTCGGGCTCTGTGCTGACTGCCAGCTCAGAGCCTGGAGCCTATTTCAGAGTCTGTGTCTCCCTCTCTCTCTGACCCTCCCCTGCTCACGCTGTCTCTCTCTCTCTCTCTCTCTCTCCTAAGAAATAAATTAAAATATATATATATATATTTTATATATATATATATATAAATAAAGTATTGCTATTTATAAGCTAGGAGAAATCAATTTTTTTGGAAGTGTGGGAGCCTGACAGTGACCACACAAGAAAGCGTGGTTAGGGACGTGGGGATGTGCCTGCACACGGGGCTCCCTGCCTGGGCAAAGCATGCCTGCAAACAGGGTGCTCTGCCAGGAGGCCTGCACACAATATCCAAGTTTAATGGTCCGCTCGCAAACGAGGGAACATGCCCTCCTTAGAAATAAGGAGGAGGCTGGAATTGTGAGCAGGCCTCTTAGTAGACATGTTGTGGTCATTTCCTCCCTTTGCTCCCCCCTGTCCTTGAAAGGTGTTTGGCTACTTGCCCTTAATTGGTGAAGGAATGCATCTTGTAGATTTCAGTTTGTATCCAGTTACCGGGTATAAAATAAACCGCAAGAGGGGCTTGCGTAGAATTGTTCCTCCGCCGGAGTTGTGTCTCTGTCTGTCTTTTGCGTGTGTCTTGTCCTTTGTGTCATTTCGTCCGCAACAGGAAGGAAGACAGTACCAATGTAAACTACACTGATTATCAAAGAACTGAATATTAAAAGTTTATATTGATATGTTATCTTATCAGAGAAAAATAAATGGGTTCTCTACTGCTTTGTTTTCTTAAATGAACAATAATGCTACAACCTTTTGGAATGCCAACACGGAAATATCTAGCAAATTTAAAATACGTATGTACATTTGGCCTAACATTTCTACTATCTTTTTTACAAAAACACTACAATTGTTAAGACTTTTTCATTTATCATGTTAAATAATGGTAAAAAATAGAACAAGACTAAATGTTCTTAAATAGAGAAACTGTTAAATAATGATAGATACATGAATTATTATGTGGCTATTAAAAATAAAATGTCTCACATGTGTTGGCAGGGAAAGCTTGCCAAGATATTATAAAGTGAAAAATGAAAACAAATCAAAACTAAAACCTACAAGCTCCATAGAAATATAGTTATTGTTCCTTTTTTATTAAAAAGGAAAAACTATATATAAACATATATATATATATATAAAGGTAGAATAGTATGCAAAACTATCAATAATATACATTTCAGAGATGAAATAATTAATAACTAGAAGTTTCACATTCTGCATTTTGTATTTCTATAATGTAATGAATGTGTTTCATTCATTACACATAAAAGTATGTGTTACTTTTATAACTAGTAGGAATGTAAAAATTACTTTGAAGATTACATTGAGATATCAAAATGAACTAATCCTTTGCAGTGGAAGGGTCAGGGAAGATGGTGGTAGTGATTTTCTTCTCAAGAATGTTCAATAAACTCTCCTAGTCATACCAGAGTTCTGATTTCTCATTTGATAGATAATTTAAAAAAAAATACACACACACACATGCACAGCTGATTTAAAGGTCTCTCCCAGTTTCTTTAAATACCTGCCTGACTCCAGAAAGGACTCATGAAGGTCTACAGACAATAGCTTTGATTCCATCGCAAAGAATCCTTCCCTGATCAACCTAGTTAACTTAGGTACCATGATTTACTATCACAGGAGCTTCTTTATTTCCTTCATCCCACTTATCACAAACTGTAGGATTTTATTTGCTTATTTGCTTACCAGCCTATCTGTTCCTATTTAGAATGGAAGCGTCAGGGGCACCTGGGTAGCTCAGTTGGTTAAGTGTCTGACTCTTGATTTTCATTCAAGTCATGATCTCACAGTTGGTGGGATTGAGCCCTCTATAGGGCTTTGTGCTGACAGCATGGCCACTGCTTGGCATTCTCTATCTCCCTCTCTCTCTTTCCCCTCCATCACTAATTTCCTCTCTCTTTCTCTCTCCCTCTCTCTCTCATAATACATAAACATATAAACAAACAAACAAATAAATAAAATGTAAGTTTCAGTAAGGCAAGGACCTAGTCTACCTTTTTCATCTTTGTGTGCCCACAGGACAGAGCTTCTAGCAAGTCACAAACTAAGCACTCAATATTGGAATAATGAGTGGATAGATGGGTGAGTATTAAGGCAGAAGGCACATTTCTGACCATGATGCTGAGATCCACACCATCTAGCATTCTCTCCTACATTCATCATGGTCCAACTGTTCTGGCCACTGAGAATGAAATATCTGATATCTGATCCAAGACCATTACAGTTATTGTTCAACCCTTGTTAATCCTCTGTATGAACCTCTCTATGCCAACATTTTCTCATAAATCTTTCTCAATCTTCAGGTCTTTCCTTTAATGTTAGTTATTTCTACATATCCTGACCAGTGTATCCAAAATTACTGAATACACACCCTGAACACTTACACATACATTGAACAAAATCCCCTCCTGTCACACTCACTAGGTCTGTTACCTTATGTAGGTTTATTTTCTATACAGCATTTATTAATAAAGTTATAAATTATTGGTTAATTTGGGTTACCAGGGTTCAGCTCCATAGGTGAGAAAATTTGCCTTTCTTGTTTATTACCACATTACCACAATCAAGAGTGTTTCTTGCCACAACTAGATAATAATTGATAATTTGTTGAATGAATAATAAAATGAAACTCTTCAAATGGGAGTATTTTTATCACTTAAAGTCATCATGTTTCCAGTCATATGTACCTTTCATATACAGGGCATTATCAAAGACTCAATTTTAAAGCTCATCTTTTCAGAAGTTCTTCTTTCTTAAACTAATGACAATATCATTATGCTATTATTTACAATGGACAAGAGATGGAAATAACCTAAGCATCTACCAATGGATGAATGGATAAAGAAATTGTGATATATACACACAGACATACACACACACACAGGAATATTATTCACTCAGAAAAAAAAATTAAGTCATGCCATTTGTGACAATATGGATGGACTTTGAGGGCATTATGTTAAGTGAGAGAAGTCAGATAGAGAAAGACAAAAAGAAAACAAGCTTATAAACACAGAAATAGATTAGTGGTTGTCACAGGTGAGGGGTAGAGCATAGGCAAAATAGTTAAAAGAGATCAAAGATACACATTTTCAGTTATAAAATAAGTTGAGAAGATATAATGTACAGCATTGTGACTATAGTTAATAATACTTTACTGCACATTTGAAAGATGTCAAGAGAGTCAATCTTAAAAGTTTTCATCAGAAGAAGAAAAAAATTTGTAACAGTGTGGTAACAGATGCTGACTAGACACTGTGGTGAACATATACAATATATACAGTATATACAAATGTAGAATCAGTATGTTTCATACTTGAAACTAATATATCAATTGTACCTCAGTTTAAAAAAGCTATCCATGTTTCCTATGTTTTTTTCATAGAAAGGCAATATGAAAAACAAACTGTAAAGCCTATCTCTTCAGAAATTCTTGCCTTCTTTCTTAGCTAATAATTACATAATTCTTATTCTCACTACCCAACCACACTTTTGTTAGGAAAACTTTCTCTTACTTTCCTAATTAGGTCAAATGATTCTATTATACACTCTTAAGGCATTATGTCACTTTTCATGTAGTGCTTATCTGAGATTTACCCATTTGTTAAAAAACAGTTTTTTCCCACATCCGTGTCCTCTACTAGATTCTTAGTCTATGAGAACAGAGATAATATTTATTTTGGTTTACTGTTTAGTCCAAAGCGTTTATCCCTACACTTGACACTTTATTGACACTCAATATTTTTTTCAAAAAAATAAATCACCCTAAATGTCATTCCTCATAGTCTAGCATAAATAACATAAATATACATTTAGTAGTGTGGATCCATACCTCAGGATGCGACTTAGTCAATAATATGAACCAAATATGTATTAATAGGCTGGTCTTTGGGTCCTTTATTTTTCTCCAAAGTGGAACTCTAGGCACAAATCTGATTAGCTGAGTGCCCCTTTTAATTCTATGTGATTAAGGTTATTACTTCATGCAACTGAAGCTCATGAATTTACAAGAGGGATAAAGTAGTTTCTTCCTTTCATGTTGAATTCAATTCCTCTTGTTGAGGTATGTAATGAGCTCTATTATTTTACTTTACAAGAAATTTCTCATCCCATTAACTAATAAAGAAACTCTCCTCCATGCTCCTTCCACATTTTATTCCAGACTCCAGAATTCGATTCTGTAAGTATATAACATCCTTTCATACATAAATCCCAACAATTGAAACTATTTTTTTTGATCCTATTGTATCCTAGACATTGAAATATATTCTGTATATTCAAAAAATAGTTTTTCTAAATGTAGCACCAGGAAAGGACAGTTGGTTAAACATTTTTCCTTTTAGCCTTCCTCTCACATTTAATGATTCATTCTTAGCAGTGTCAGCATTGAATACGGGAACATAAAGTTAAGTTCTCTGAAAAGGTTGAACATTTTGTCATTTCCTGAAAGACTGAAGGAAACCAAACCCAGCGAGCCACACTCATTTTCTAGCTTGGTAATGTTTTACCTGTACATGAATCTTCATAATTGAGAACTCAACTCAAAATTTAAAAAAATTAAAAATCCATTATCACAAAACTTTAATATTTAAAAATTTTTATCCCAAGAAGGGCTTACTTATCTCTTAAAGGCATTTCTTTGGTATATCTTGGGGAAAAAAAATCAACTAGAAAATACGAAAAAAAAGTATTTTTCCTATAGGTATAAACTCATTACAGCATTGTATATAGTAGAAAAAAAAATTAAACCTTATTGTCCAAAGATTTTAGAAATGGCCAAGTACTTATGTAACTAGAGGAAACTGTAAGATATATCCTGAAATCTTGGAACCAGAGTCTCTATTTTCATATTAAATCAGAAATATATAAAGTCAATTTAAACAGACTGTTTACTCTGAGACAAGAAGTTAATTTGAACTGAATTTGGAGATTTTATAGAAACATATCCACACAAACACACACAGATACACACAGATGTGTGTGTGTGTGTGTGTGTGTGTGTATGTGCACGCACACGCCTGTGTGTATGTGTGTTTATCTTAAAAAGGAAAGGGAAGAAAAAAATGTTTTGGTTAAAAATGCAAGCAGAGAAGAGAAAAAGGCAGAGAAAGAAGTTTGTGATTTCAACATATATTTAATATGTGCCAACTCCACGGCTCAGCACTGAATTCACAGTGGTAATTAAGAGAGATATGGTCCTTGACCTCACATAATTCACTGCACATGATTTTACCACATTAACTTTTGCTTTGAATATATACTTGATCCACAGAAAACTGTACATAAAATTGTTCAATTGCAAGTGAGACAAGTGTCCCAAAAGAAGCCTGGGTACTGAGACAGAGACAGAGACAGAAAGAGACAGAGAGACAGAGAGAATGCAAATTTCACTACTCTGTACTTCAGAGACTTTCTAAGGAAATGACATTCCAGAGGGACTATAAATGATAAGTGGAAGTTGAACTGATAGTTGGGGTGGAGAAGTTAGGGAAGAGGTCATTCTTGGTCAAGAAAGTGGCATCTTCAAAGGGCAAGTGTTTGATGAGTTCAGGGAACTGAAAAAACTACACTGTATATAGATTTTATGGAACAAGGTAAGAGTGGTAGGAAATGAGACACAAAAGATGGTTAGGAACAAAATTATCAAAACAATATTATATTTTAATTTAATAATAATAGAAAGCCATTAAAGGGTTTTAAGAAAGGTAATGACACCAACAGTGTCCTTAATTGACATATACTATAATCTGTCCTGTTGAACAGACATATTCTTAAAGGTAAGGGTCGTGAATCCACCACTACCATCACATAGCTTATTTCCATGGTTCAGAATCTACACTTACTAGTCGCACTTTGCCCTCCTATGTAAGTTTTTCACTGTAAAGTGATTAATGAGTTCTCCTGGTTCTATTTAATTCTTGTCATTTTGATACTGTGATCAAGTCAAATATTGTCTTGAGTAGATTGGATTTCAGGACTAGCTGACATTCCCTAAGTGACCACTGGCTTTAGGGTCCCATTTCTCATTCAAGCTAAAGTTATACATCTGTCCAGTGGGACATTATGAAAACATTAAAATACATATGAAGTGCCCATTTAAATGAAAAATAATTCATTTAAATTTAAAAGAATGTAAAGTTGCTAGCATAATCACAAGCTTAAAAAACAAATATTCAGAAGCATAACAAAGGGGTGCCTGGGTGGCTCAGTCAGTTAAGCATCCACTTTGGCTTAGGTCATGATCTCACAATCCATGAGTTTGAGCGTCGCATGAGGCTTTGTGCTGATAGCACAGAGCCTGGAGCCTACTTCAGATTCTGTGTCTCCCTCTCTCTCTGCCCCTCCCCTTCTTGTGCTCTGTTTTCTCTCTCTCTCTCTCTGTCTCTCAAGTATAAACATTAAAAATTTAAAAAATAACAAAACGGTATTTTCTTATATTCTATATTTCCATCCCTTATTAATCATGGTTACATACTATGTTTGGAAGGGTAAGCAAAAAAAAAATTTTAAAGGATTTCTTTTTCCTCTAGAACATGCCAACACTGAATTGAACACAGTGGTAGAATTTCTGAATTTTCTTAGATTAAGTGTTATCTCAAACTTTATGTAATAATTTATAATAAGGGGAACCTGGTGGCTCAGTTAGTTAAGTATCTAACCTTGATTTCCACTCAGGTCATGATCTCATGGTTCATGAGATTGAACCCTGCATCAGGTTCTTAGCTGAGCGTGGTTAGGATTCACTCTCTTCTCTCTCTCTGCCCCTCCCTGGTTCATGTTCTGTCTCTCTCTAAAAAATAAGCAAACATTAATTTTTTTTAAATTAAAAATAAAAATATCATATGATCCAGTAATTCCACTACTGGGTATTTACCCAAAGAAAATAATACACTCGTTCAAAAAGATATATGTACACTTATGTTTACTGCAGCATTATTTACAACAGTAAAGATATGAAAGCAACCCAAGTGCCCACAAAAGGATGAGTGAATAAAAAGAAGGGGGTATACATACATATCTACGCGCTCGCACACATACACACACACACACACACACACACACACACACACACATATATGAAATCTTGACATTTGCAACAATATAGATGGAATTAGAGAGTATTTTACATGAAATAAGTCAGAGACAAATACTCTATGATCTCTAACTGATATGTGTAATCTAAAAATAAAAACAAAAACAAACATCATAAAGAGAGGGATCAGATCTGTGGTTACCAATAGCAGGAGTTGGAACTGGGTGAATGGATGAATGTAGTCAAAGGTACCCATTTCTAGTTATAAAAGACATACAAATACTGGGGATATAATGTACAACATGATCACTACATTAATATGCTGTATGGTATATTTGAAAATTGCTAAGAGAATAAATTCTAAAAGTTCTTGAAAAGAAATTGTTTCTTCTTTTTTAATACTTTCATGAGATGATAAATTTTAACTAAACATATTGTGGTAATCATTTCACAGTAGTACACGAAAGTCAAGTCATTATGCTGTGCACCTTAAACTTACGTAGTGTTGAATGTCAGTGATATCTCAATAAAACTGAAAAGAAAAAAATTTAATTCTTTATTCTAATTCAAAAAGAGTTACAATTACCAACTTAAATTGGACATTATTTTTTAAAATATTTACTTATTTATTTATTTGAGAAAGAGAGTGAGAGAGAGAGAGAGAGAGAGCGTGCATGAGCAGGAAGTGGCAGAGAGAGACACACACACAGAATCCAAAGCAGGTTCCAGGGTTCAAGGTGTCAGCACAGAGCCAGATGCAGGGCTCAGACCCATGAGCCATGAGATCATGACCTGAGCCAAAGTTGGATGCTTACCCAAATGAGCCACCCAGGTGCCCCTTAATTTGAACTTTACATCTCCTCCTGAATGTTAACTTTTAACTGTACTCTAGAGCTAATTTCCTGAAGCTTTCTCATTAGCTCCTTGCTGGGAATTTCTCCCTCCAGAGAGTGTGCTGGATTCAAGCTCTGGACTTCAACTCTGTTCACTCATGGAACTAAAACAGATAATTTAACTTCATTTCATCTCAATTTTCTTAACTGAAAATTGTGGATGATAATGTTATCTCCCTTACAAATTGTAAACATAAAATTAATCTATGTAAAGTACGTACATGATACCTAACACATAAATTTGCTCACTAAATGTTAGCAACCAGATAAATAATTTTACAGGTTGTGCCAGGTTGGGTTTTCTGGAAAGTAGACTCTGAGATGAAGAGTAAGATCCAGCAAGTTGATCTGGAGGCACTCCCAGGAATAGCATTCATAGAGGGAAATGGGCAGGAGGAGAGCAGAGTAGGGTAGAGAGAAAAACCATTCACTCTTAGCAAACACTGCAGCTGTCCCCACAGGGAACCTAGGATAACCCTCCAGGGTTCCCCCTCACTGCATCAAAGAATCTGGACCTCCAGCCTCCAGCTCATCCAGTAATTCACACAGGCTGTTCTTACTAGGAGACAGCTCTTCTCCAGCCCAATTCCTGGAGAGGGTTCACAAGAAAGAGTGGTCAACAAAACTAGTAGACACAGCAGCTGGGGTCATAATTCCTTCAGTCCTGAGAAGGGATTAGGGTGGCTCACCACAGTATCTAATACACTGGTTGAATAGAAAAACAATATGTATGCATGTTTTTCTTTTCTCTGTATTCCTATCTCAACTGGCTCTTCCCAAAAGGGACTATATTTCCCATGATTTAAAAAAAAAGGGGGGTGAGGGGAAGTGCCTGGGTGGCTCAGTCAGTTAATAACGTGTCTGACTTCGTCTCAGGTCATGATCTCTTAGTTTGCGAGTTTGAGCCCTGTGTCGGGCTGTGTGCTGACAGCTCAGAACCTGGAGCCTGTTTCAGATTCTGTCTCCCTCTCTGCCTCTCTCTGCCCCTCCCTGGCTCTCACTATTTCTCTCTCAAAAATAAGTAAACATTAAATTTTTTTTAAAAAAAGACCCTTTACCACTCTGTCACTGAATTTTCCTCCTAGTTCATCTCAACAGTTTTGTTTTGTTTTTTCCTATTCTTTCCATGTACATTTCTCCAGACTTGGTTTGCTGCCATAATTTACATACAATGCAGAGATTATCTTTTTTAAGGTGTTTATTAGCTCTTCACCCTTTACACAACTTTACAAACTGCCTCAGGATATTAAAAAGATACATTCTCACTTAGAGGGAAATGTTTAAAACTTAATTTGAATAGGTAGTTAAACACGTTTCCTTGAAGGTTCATATTATCTCGTTGTTTGATATTTTAATATCAAATGTAAGTTATTGACAGTGGACTGCCCCTTCTCAAGGAGATCCATAAAAATAATATGTCTATGAACAATTTCCTAGCTAAAGCAGGTTTTATTTTGTGTCTCCAATTATAATTATCCTCACTGTGTTGTAAAGAATCAATGCTGTACACCAAATTCTCTATTAACAATCACAATGTTTATCAATTATCTTCATTCCAGAACATCTCAAGGGTCCAAGCTGTTTATGTATGATAACAGCTCATTGAGACTCAAATTACGGACAAATAAATGAAATGAATAAGAAAAATATTGTTGTTTTACCACCAGTTTATAAACGAAATATGTTGCAGCACAAATTGAAGAATAGTCCTTTCGAGGAAAGACTTCTTCAAGTCAGGTAAAGAAAAAGGGGCAGAGGGAAGAGGGAAAGAACAGATCCAAATGGAAGTGTGAATAGAAGTGTCTGTGACTGCTGCCTCATAAAAGTGTTTAAGTATTTTTAAATAGAGACTCTTCTATGCTTTTTAATAGTTAATAACTGGATAGATAAGATATACATTTTTAAAATACATGCATAAACTGTAGTACTCTTATTATGCTAACATTTTATTTTGAATAAACTACAGACTTTAAATACTGATGCTAAGATCTTAGCAGGTGAGGAAGCCAATTCTTGATACTTAGGACACTGAACTTCTCAAGTCCCTCTCACTCATAAGAGACATTGATTTTATTTTCCTTCTTCATCTATAAGGTATTTATCTTTAAATTATGAATAAACATAAAAGTAAAATAACCAGATTTCCACAAATATCTATGAAAGGTTATATAACTCAGTTATTTATTTCAAGAAATATATAAATAAACCTATAGAAAGTACATAGTGAGCTAAATGTACACTCACGCATTTTGAGAATAATGATGTGTTTGATAGGACTCTTCATTTGTAACAGGTAAGAAACTTCCCATCTCCCCAGGTTTAAACCAAAACAGAAGTTTAGTGTATTATTTGGCTAAAAATTCTTAGGGATAAATGGCTTTAGGAGCAGCTGAATCTAGGTATTCAAAAGTACTTATCAAGACTAAGGCTGACTCTTTTTATCTCTTGGCCATGTGTTACTCTGTGGGACCTTCCTTCTTGGGTCGCATACTTCCTTTTCCTGGCAAAATAGAAGTCAACGGTTCCAATCCTGAATTATATTCTCCCAGCAACTGCATGAAAAAGAATCTCTTTTCTGTTCTTTTTTACCAGAAGCTCTCAGTACTAGCCCTAAATGGACCACCTTGGGTCAAGTGTTATATACCAATCTCTATAGCCAGAGAAAAGTCATTTCTGTGTTCAATGTTTATCAAAGTCTCATAGACTGAGAAAGTGGAAAAGTAACACTTTCTCAAAGGGAAATCAGAGTAGTATCAACCAACAAATGGGACCAAAAGAGTATTTGTTTAATACCTAAGGTAAGAATGAAAGAATTCAATCTGAATTCAGAAAGGATACTTGGGAAGAAAAATTAAGTAATTTCTTTCCTAGTAGTGACTCTTTATTCAGTTTCATTCAAAAAAAGATCCAGATTTTTAGAAGGAGAGAAATATGCTTCCATAACATACCTTCTTTTTCTTCTTTCCTTTCTAACCACTTGTAGATAAGTCCTATGTGGCAATACTTTGTGTTTTTTATTTGATACTTTAGTTGAATAGTATAAAAACTTTGAAGAGGACAGTCATATCATATTCTAAATTCACAAGCAATGGCAATGAGAGGCATTATACCTGCACCCACCTAGTAGCTGCGGGGGTGGTGAAGCAAGAAGAAAGACGAAGAAGATTACAAAACATAAAGAGTATAATAATGAGTCATAATAGCAGTTATCCTGAACTCCAGACCACCTGAAAGCACAAGGGAAGAAAAAAAAACTAAAAGAAAAAGAGAAACAGTCTCATCTGCATGAGAAAGTCATAATACTTCCTTATGATAACTTTATTAAATGTCTTTTTTGGGTTATAGTTTTATTTGTCCCAACTATCTAATGTATATTTAGCTTGATAAACAAAGTGTCCAGAACAATTAAATGGTTCTGTAACTGAGATGGCTGAGGCACCTTGCCTAGACAGATAGAGATTGACAATGTCCTCCCTACCCCAATTTGCTAAGGTTTATTGAATTAAAGCTACATGCAAGGAAAATTTGTGATTCAGCTGAGAAAAACCTGACAAAATTTGAAAATAAAATAGTATTTAAGGAGTATTAATAAATTTGGAAATGCTAATGAATAGAGATTTAGCATAGTGATTGACCATATCTTCCTTTTTATGAATATAGGTGACTTTAAGGTAAAGCCTCAACAAGCTAAGTTAAAGTGACTTTCATAAATGAAGGAAAGAATATATTTTTCCAAATTCTACTTGGAGCAATCAAATGATTAAATTGGATGTGGCAAGTAAAGGGAAAAATACACAGATAAACTTGTGGAACTGATTACTATTATGGTGGACTGCAGGTCTGATATGAGAGCAAAGTGTAGGTGGTGTCCAATGATTCACTTATGAAACCAATTGGGTACAAACAGGGAATAACCTTTATAATGACAAATGCATGTATACCAATTTTCAGAGCATGGGTAATAAAGTAAACTTGAGATTTTGACACTAAATGATATCTTTTCTAAACTGCTACAAAAAAATATATCCATACTCATGGTTTTTATACACTGAGAATGATTTTCAGACTTAAAAAAAAAGCATGATGGGGGTGCCTGGGTGAGTCAGTTGGTTAAGTGTCCAACTTCAGCTCAGGTCATGATCTCACTGTTGGTGGGTTTGAGCCCCGCATCGGGCTCTGTGCTGACAGCTAGCTCAGAGCCTGGAGCCTGTATCAGATTCTGTATCTCCCTCTCTCTCTCTCTCTGACCCCCCCGCGCTCTCGCTCTCTCTCTCTCTCTCTCTCTCTCTCTCTCTCTCTCTCTCTCTACCTCTATCTCTCTCTCTCTCAGAAATAAATAAAGCATTAAAAAAAATTTAAAAAGCATAATGAACAGCATCAGTAAGGAAATCCCATTATGGGTTGTTGGATTAATTATAACAAACCACGTACTGAGTTAAATAAGGCTACATTTCAGGCTACTGAAAACTTGTGTGTGAAATTACTGTGATGTTTTCAGTGGTATTGAATCACTATAGGGTAGAGGTTGGTGCACTCTAGACAAACAGTGGTAGTTCTCATTTTTTAAGACGAGTTATTAGCTACACAAACACTTTAGACTACTAGCCCCAAAGTGAATCTTAAGCATAATTTGATAGTTATTAAAGAAATAGTACTCTTTTTTTTCTCTGTTTGACAGCCATCCATATCTTGTGCAGTGTCAGCAAAATCCCTGAGACACTATGGTGAAGGTCAACATGAATTGATTTAAGCACCTCGTCACCAGAGCTGCTTTTAACACTGGGAAGGTGGTTATTATCACCATTCATGACCCCTTCATTGACCTCATGGTTTACACTTTGTAATATGATTCCACTCTTGGAAAGTTCAATGGCACAATAATTACTGAAAATGTGAAGCTTGTCATCAATGGAAGGCCTATTTACATTCTCCAGGAATGAGACACTTCCAACATCAAATGGGGTGATGCTATTGATGGCCTTCTGGAAGGCTGTTATATAATGGTAAGGGGGCTTCCCAGAGTATCATCCTGCTTCTACCAAAGCTGTGGGCAAGGTCATGTTGAACTGAATGGGAAACTCCTCTAATATGGTCTCCTGTGTCCCAGCCCATGTGTCACATTATGGATCTGATCTGCCATCTGGGGAAAGCTGTGAAATATGACAACATCAAAAAGGTGGTGAAGCATACATTGGAAGACTCCCAAAGGGGGGCTATACTGATGACCAGACTGTCTTCTGCAATTTTAATGGTGACACTTTTCCACCTTAGATGTTGGGGAAATAATCCCCAGATGCTTGACAAACAATCCCTTTGTCAATTTCATTTCCTGGTATGACAACAAATTTGATTAAATCAACAGGATGTTGGACCTAATGGTCCACATGACCTCCAAGGAGTAAGAGCCACTTGGACCACTCAGTAAAGGTATGAGAAGGAAGAAAGAGTCCCACAGCTGCTGGGGACTCCTTGACCTAATTCAATCCCCCAACACACTGAGATTCCTCCATCCTCAACAGTTTGTATCCCAGACCTACTGGAAAAGGGGAAGAGCTTAGGAAGCTCTACCTTGTTATGTACCATGAATAAAGTACACTATGCTCAGATAGAAAAATAGAAGTCAAGAAGAAGGAGGTAAAGGAGTTAAGGCAGGAAGGGAAAGAAGAAAAGAAAAAGGAAATAGTTTGTGAACACTTGAAAATGAAAGTAGAGATCAGCCAGAAGTAGGATGAGTTAACAAAGAATGAATCAGGTCAAACTGGCTTAATTCTCCTTTGGACAAGAATTTTAAAAGGAGGATTATATTTATCCACATTTAGCAAGGCATTTGACACAGTCATGACAGAAACATCATCTAGATAACTGTATAGGGAAATAGATCCATAAGAGCCATATCAAAGATCCTAATTAATGGATTAAATCTGAGGGCACAGTTTTCGATTGTGTTTTGAATGTCTATTTTCTTTCTTTTTAAAAATAAAAAGAAAGCACATTTGAGCAGTTACTATGTGCTAAGTATTGTGCTAATTCCTTGACATGAATTTTATCTTCACAATGACCAACTGGAAAGGTATTCCTCAAGTTTTACATCTCCTAAATTAAAAGATTTGCCAAAGGTCACCAAATTATAGAAAGGAAGTTTAATCTTCCCAAATTTGCAAATTACATGAAACTGGAGAAGGAACAACTATGTTAGATTACAGAAACAAATTCTAAAAGAATCTAAAATAAGTATGGCAGATTAAATATAAAATGTATAGATATTTTATTTGTTAAACTCCTGGTGAGTCACTAGTGTTGACATGGTAGCTAAGAAAATTAAAGAGTCTGAGATCATATTGCAGGATAAAACTATCTGAAGAAAGGGAGGTGCCTTGCCTGCTTTTTCAGTATTTTCAGTTACAAAGTATACATCTTATTATGGGATACGTCTATCAGAATTCTTTCCCTTTGTTAATGACAGAACTCTTTATGAAAAAAAAAAAAAGGATCTTTTGGCTTATAGATCTGAACAGAGTTCTCAAAGGCCTGAAGAAAGATATGCTAAAACCTAGAACAGAAATGGGAAATAGGTTCTCAGATCCATCAAATCTCTAGTTTTCAGTCTCTCATCTCTGCTTATCACTGCTTCATTTTGCACATTGGTCTCATCCTCTCCTGTTTCATATAGTCTTTCACCATGGGTCAAGGAGGCGACTGCCAACAGGTTCAGTTTAGCTGTTCATCTGAAAGAGAAAGCTTCTTTTTGCCAATTCCTGAGAGGAATTCTGAGTCAACATGCTGTAGTCATATGAAAATCTTTGTTCCAATCTCTATTGTCAGGGAGATGGAGTAATACTGTTGGCTGTGATTTTGTCATACGATCACTCTTATTGCCAGTAGCTTCATAGAGTGTGGGATAGAGTAGAAGTCATTTCAGGAAGAAAGAGAATGGAAGAGCTAGCTGAACACATCATACACAATACTTTAACTTTGGACATGTTTAGAGAGTAATAGGGAAAAGAATGAGAAGCAAAAGTCTGCACAATGAAAACAAGAAAAGAACCAGAGGCAGATATTCTGAAAAAGCAAAGTTCAGAGAAGACAAGAAGATTGCTAAGAAAGAAAAAAGTGAATGGGTTCATGGTTCAAGGAATAGAATTTGAACCATCTTCATTGAAATAAAAGATCTATCTTTTAAAAATATTTCAACTTTTTCAAAGCTCAAAGCAGTCCAGAGTGCCTCTGGATGAAATAGGAATCTTGTCTCTTCCATTTTGAAGACATAAAAGTGTGCTATGGGTTTTGAGTATCAGAAAAACAATTGGACTAAATTGCTTTAAGTAAGAGAGAGGCAATGGCTAAAAACCTAGATTTTAAAGTCATATATGAGAAATCAGTCTATCTATCATCTATCTATCTTTCTATCTATCACATATGGACAGAAATCTAAGCTTTGGTACTCTATGTGATCTTGGACAAATTGCTTTTTCCCTCTTAGCCTTGTTTTTAAAATAGAAATTATTATTCTCATCTTTCAGAATTATTGTGACAGCTACAAAGAATTCCTTGTTCATAGATAGCTCTTAATAAAGTATAATTTATGTGTATAAATATGCATGCACACACATATATCCTGAGATTCTCTGTCATATTGGAAATAGGGAGGGATGCATAAACCCTTGGATATGCACAGATCATCACTTTTTATGTACCTGTGGGTTTGGAATTAGAGAGACCAGGAGGGGAAAGGTGACTGAGTGCATATAGTAAGACACTATCATGAAAATGTATTAGGACTGTCCAGCATCTTGCAATTTCCTGTCTTAGAAGCCTAGCATCCCTGTGGTAAATTTCAGAAAATTTAGATCAGCACATAGGGACTAAACATATATTTCTTGAGGATCAAATGAGGTAATACATGCAAAATTGCTGAAAATAATTCCTAGTACCCAGCTAGTGCTCAATAAAAGTTCATTATTCTTTTAATTAAAAGTGTATTATAAGGTCTCCTTCTACTAAAATGTGAGCTTTTAAAAAGACAGATAATTTTATATTATTCATTTTCCCTAGACTTTATTATAATTCTTGGTGTTTTACAGACACTTTTATAAAAGATGACAAAAAACGTTATGGTTATTATGAAGTAAAAACACATATGAGGCTACAAAATAAAAATTCTGACACATATATGAGTGGGCATTTACATCTGTAAGCTTGAAATCAAAGTGAGACAAATGAACTCTAATTGGTGGTAGAAAAGGTGAAGTGTGGCAAAAGTGCTCAAAAGGATAAAGGATGATTTTTCTGCCTAAAATCAATAGGTAGAAAAGTATGACATTTGAATTCTTTAGGTTTCCAAGGCCAATATTTGTGTGACTCAAATCACAAATACACTAATCCCACGAAGATGTTCACTTTCTACTCTTTACAGTTGTTTCTGAGGCTTTCAATATTTAATTTCTTTAACCAATTTCAGTTAGACATGACACTTTCAGGTTCATTGTATTTACTTTCTAAACCAGAGCTAGAACTATCAGCTAGCAGGTCCTTACACCAGGCTCAATTCAATCAAATCGCCATCTAATCCCTGTAGAATATTTTGTGTTTATCACTCTTGACCTAAGGAAGGGTTTTCTTGTGTTTGTCGTGCCATGACACACACAGAACATGATTTTAACCTTATTATTGTAACTACTGAGCTAATGGAAGAAGCCACTAAGAGACGGTCCCCAGAGCTACAGCTGCCCTGGGCCCTGTCCTACTGGCCCCCAGAGCTAAGGGGAACATTTCAGCAGACCTATGATCATGTAGGGCTAGCAGTGGGGACAGGCCATTCCAGCTAGCTTATCTTTTTTGTGCGGGATTTCAATATCTACTAACACCTTTTAGTCCAGATGACACTGCTACTTACAGTGAGCTGGTAGAAGAGGGAGAAGATGGTCACTGGCATTAACCGGGTGAGAGAGGATCCTGTTATCACTAAGATGAAACAACTTGGCAGAAAGCACATTTAAACTGTTTAAGAAAATAAAATTTTAATACACAATTGCTAATTACAGAGGCATTTTCAGTTTTCATTAAAGCTGTTCCCTGAGGATCTCTACTTGGGAACAGTTTGTTAATGATTTGTTTCAATCACTGTATATACTTGGAAATAATAATTTGCCTGCATTTATTTATTAAATAAACATTTTGCTAATTTTTCTGAGGGGTGAAGAATGATAGATTATTGATCTTTTTTATCCATTAAAGGACTTTTTGTATATTTGTATGTGGGTCCAGGTAGACACCTGTCCATTCTAAACCTAATAACAGAAAGATAAATATAACTGTTGTCACTGTAGATTAACTAGTTAATACTATTTCTGTTACCTTCTTTTATCTAAGTGGTAGCAAGTAACTTGCAAGAGAAAGTAAAAGAAGGGATTGAAACCTGACTCTAAAGCCTTTAAACATTCCAGACTTGGTAAAAATTTGGAATTTACCCCAAAATATCATTTTTCAACTTGCTTTTCAAATATTGAATTGTGATTTTAGCATAAATATGTTATCTTTAGCTTCCAGTGTTTAGATTGGAATACAATGTGTTATAAATACCTCTAAAGGCTAAGCATTTGGATTAGATAATCATTCATATAATTTTACTAACAGAGCATATATTAAGTTTGATGCTAAAGTGTCAACTGCACGCAAAAAAGGAACATGAACTCTGTGAAAAATCCACAATGACAAAAGTTTGAAGGATGACCGTCTAGGTTTTTAAGGTAGTCTTAAAAATAGGGCTGATCTGTTTTGAAGTAAGAGTAAAGGACTGTTAAATGGGAGAACAAGAATAGATAGTTTTTGAGCTAAGATATGTTGTTAGTACTCCACCTGTGCATGTTAAATTACACTGTGTAACTCAAATCACCCAGGGAACTGGATACAATGCCAATTAGGGTTCCAAGGGTCTGGGGAATATGAAAAAACTTGAATTGGTTTAAAGTTGGCCTGTGCACTCACAGTTTTTCTCAATAAGCTTCCACATAGAGTTAGTGCTCCTTAGACCACGCTGAGTAACAAGGTTCTCCACATGTGATAGCACCTTCATTTCACGCGAGTAGATGTTTCTTGTTGCTCAGAAGGTAGAGTACCTCAAACAAAATCTCTCAACTCTGTAGAATATTCAAATTCATACTAGAGTGAAGTACTAGAAACACTGGGAGCTTCTACTATCCAGTCAATAACTCCATACCTAGAAGTCATTTAGCTGAAAACAAAAATATGAAGAGAAATCTCCCAGGGATTTTTAAATACAATGAAGAAGAGATTTAAATGCTTTTCATATCATCTCAATTAGTTTGTGCTTTCTACTTTGCTCTTATGAAAACCTCTTCTGCTTCTAATGTTGTTGCTTCTCTTAACTTGCTGTGCTATTTAAGAAAAAATAATGACTTGAGAGAATGATGTGGCTAAAGAAATTATATCATTCTAAAACCATCTACAAAAGGCATGGAGACTGTGAGCTATACTTAACATGACTTAATTTTTCCTGACCCATGGCAGAGTGCAAGAGGGTAAAGTAATTGCTTTGTTCCCTATACTAGATGCTTAGTAGCTTAGAGGGTTGCCAAGGTAACAATAACTTTGGTGAATATCAGAGTAAATAAGCATATATATATATATGCCTGAAATTTCATTTTCTGTGTTACCATGTCACTTGGAATAATAGTAATGTAGGCTGTCTTTCCTCTCTCATCTTCCACCTGTTTTTTCCCATATCACTTCATTTAAAAATTTGTTTTTCAGGAGAGGATATTACAAACAAAAACATTCAAAATTATTTAACCTGGGCAGACAACAGGTCCAAGAAAGACAGCATTCTACCCACAAAAGTGCCTCAATAAATATATAATGTGCTTGGCTGAGAAGTGGGGGTAGCAAAATATCATGAGAAACATAAACGAAAAATGTGAGAGCTGACTGCAAAATTTCAGGCTCCAGATCAGGGACATAATTAGGCAAAGAAAAGTCCAGATAAGTAAACGTCAACCACTTCACTGTGCTTAATAATGTGAAATCGGCAATAGGATTCTACAAAATAATGTCAGGGCAATAGTATAATCCCTTAAATAGGTGAAGTGCAACTTTTCTGAGATTTGTTTGATTTACTTTGGATTTCATATTTATAGCTCCCAAACTTTTTTTTTGGCATATCATTTAATTCTCAGAAATATAATTCTTGTCACAGAAAAGAAAATGGGATTTCCTAATAAATCATACTAGATTTATTAAAAGAGAATACAATTCTATGTTTTCTCCATTAAAAATTAATAATTTTATAATAGAAAACTTACAGAATACAAAATAGAAGTACTTAAACATGTCTACATTTTCTAAAACAATTACAACACTTTTATTTATATTTTTCAATTTGTTTTCTTTATAAGCATGGTAACAGTGAAGAGCTATTATTTGCATAATGCTGAAACTTGCTTATTACTTAAAAATACAATACACTATTTTTTATGTTAAAACATTTCTTAAATGTAGTTCATGGCAATCGTATGCATTTATGTTAATTTATTTAACCATTTCCAAACTACTGGATATTTACATCATTTAAATAATGTCCTTATTTTATTTTAAGGAAATACTGCATTGAACATCTTTGTGTTAAAAACTTTCCCTCATAGGGTTCTTAGATGGCTCACTCAGCTGAGCATCGCCTCTTGATTTCAGCTCAGGTCATAATCCCAGGGTCCTGGGAGTGAGCCCTGCATTGGGCTCCCTGCTGAGTGTGGAACCTGCTTAAGATTCTCTCTCTTTATCCTCTCTCTCTCTCTCTTCCTCTGCCCCTATTTTTCTCTCTCTCTTGTTCTCAAAACTGCCCCTTGTATTTTGGGTTTTTCTTTGTATATATTTCTATAAACAGAATTACAGAGACAAAGAGAGTATACATTCAGATTCTTTTTTTTTTTTCTCATTTGAGAGAGACAGAGAGAGAGAGAGAGCACAAGTGGGGGAGAGGGGCAGAGCTAGAGAGAGAGAATTTTGAGTGGGCTCCATACTTAGTGCAGAGCCTGACACTGGGCTCTATCCCATGACCCTGGCACCATGAACCAGTGCTCAACAGACTGAGCCATTCAGACACCCCAATTTTAGATTCTTAATAAGATTTTTGTTTTTTTCAAAATAATTTGTCATGTTATATGAGTTTTGATTGAATTCATAAGTGTGTATAGTCAAATCTTTTTTTAAACATGCAAAAATTGAGGCAGTTGAGGATAGCAGTGAAGGGCAACATATTCGCACTTAATCTACTAAGTGATTGAATCTAAATTCAATAGCATCTGAATGGAAGGTTTTTAATTTTTTTCTCCCAGACCTGTGAATGGTAAGAACATATGAATCTAGGATCTATAGCTATTGCAATAAAGTCTATTAATCCCATTTTACAGAAGAAAAGTATAAAAGTCAAGAGAGAAAGATTAAACAAGTGGTGAAATCTGCTTCCCAAGTCGGTGCTATTTCCAATAACCAATACTTCTGAGTTATGCATACAGACTTCAATTGTTGATTTTCTGATTTAAACTTCTACAGACTAGAAACACATGCTTTATGTGATTTAGCATTTAAGTTCACTAAACTTTGAAGAGATAAATAGTGCTTTCCTCTTGGGAAACACAATGTCATGATGTCATTACCTACTCAATATACTCAATATATTTTTTTCTCCTTTTTTTGGAATCATGTCATGCACATTCAATTCTCTAAATCCTATAATAGACCCCCTTTTTTTTTTTTTACCTCATGTGTGCTCTACTTCTACCTTTTATCATAAAAGCCTGTTTGTTCACCTTCTGACAGCTCTCCACAGCTCATCACCCTGCACGCTGCAGCTTAACCATACAATTGTATGAATTTCAATATATAGAAAAAGATGAAAAATGGAGAAAAGAATAGATAATAGATCTATGATAAGTCAAAGAATTAACAAAAAGGGTCAAATTACCTGAAGTTCAAATTAAAAGACATCAAAGAGAGAAAGCCAAGTACTAAAATAAGAGATAATAGAAGATGATGAGGGGAAAAAATCATAATAAAAGGAAGATGATAGTTTGTAACTGGGAAGAGAAATTGTAAAGAACTAGAAATAAATGGGTAAGATAGAATTAAGTGTATAATAATGAGGACTGAAAAATAATAGTAGATGTAGTGAGGGATAAACCTGTCAGATTATCCAGGGAGGATATGAATATACTACACTGTTCCTGTGGGAAGTTTCTAAAGCCTCGATCTGAGCTGTTACTTTCAGATGTGGGGCAAAGTCTTGGGGATAAAACATAAAGTGGGATAACATGAAAACAGGATAATTGTAATGTGGCAAGTCAGTCTTGTGATTTGAAACAGTACAATTGTTAGAAAAGGCATTAGGCTTCTTTTTCAATGAAAAGAAGAATTCTACTTATAAACCTATTTGTCTCTCAATTCATCTTATTAAAACTAGATGCTCTGGATATATTTTTTCTAAATAATGTGTTAAGTATGTGCAGCTGCATATATTCTTCTCTCAAAACAACTTTACTAGAACTGTGTGTCGTAAGGTTCTTTTGTTCACATCTGTCTCCTTTACTATTCCCCAAATCCCCCTCCTCATGTTTTGTTATTTAAGAATTTCATTCTGACTTAATCTGATTGATCACTTGACTACACAGCTTTTACAGTACAATTATATTTACAAAATTACCGAAATACATACATAAAGCAAAAACATAGCCTGCAATCAATTCCTTTGTAAATTCTAGAGGTATACAAGGAAATGCTTTTGCCTTATTTGAACATGGGCTTTTTAAAAAATAAAAGGACTTTCTTTTTTTTCTTTTTTTTGAAAAAGACTTTCAAATGTACTATTTTATTATGCAGCTGAGAGCTGACTTGACCTATGCTGTGAAACTGATCCTGTTGGAATGGGGCAACTGCATTTGAATAAGAAACCAATGCAGGATTCTAGAGGTATTAAACAATGCCCAGAATAAAATACATTCTTGGCTACAGTATAATGTATACATTGGGATGAAAAATGAGTGAAAGCATTATTACAAATTTGTACTGAGACCAAATCTAGACTCAGTCTACAATAAACATTATCAATACCCCCTAGCTCCTGAATTTCAGGAAAATTTTTGAGTATCGCATACAAGCCCTTAAAATAGTTGATACAGGAAATATTTCCTTCTGTATGTTCTTACCTAACAATCTGATGACAGTTCACAATGCCAGGTCTCATTCATTAATGCATTAATTCATGAGCATGTGGTATATGTGGTATAAGATCTGGCTGCTGAATTACTATTATTCATAGAGTAGTATCAGTTTCATTAACAAAGGTAATTGATAAGATTGTTTGATTTAATTACATGTAAATAAAACATTAAATGCCAAATACAGTTGAACCCAGCCAGATTTTAAAAAATATATATTTGATCCTAAATTCACATTGGCCCACAGATACAACTAGAAAATAACCATGTCAGTGTAAATAACCCAGAAAATCACCCAAAGACTGACAGAACAGACTCTCCACAGCTAAATGTAAAGAAGATGCCATAGCAAAGAGGGTAGGAAGAGCAAACACCCAGGCTGGACCTAAATGAACCAAGGAACTATCTGCAAGAGGGATGGAGGGATGTATCCGCACAAAGAGAGGAGAGGAGCAGATTTGCATGCCCAGCATCCCAAGCATAGGGGACTGGGATGGAGAAGACAAACCCCCATATCATTTATCTTTGAAAAACACAGGAGACTAACCATCGGTGGAGCTTGACATCTGGAACTTTAAAAATCATCAGACTCAGCTCTGGGAGAGCCAGGAGGGCATAGACCTCACCCTTAAGAGGATAGCACAAGAGGGGCGCCTGGGTGGCTCAGTCGGTTAAGCGTCCGACTTTCGCTTAGGTCATGATCTCGCGGTTCATGGGTTCGAGCCCCGCGTGGAGCTCTGTGCTGACTGCCTGCTCGGAGCCTGGAGCCTATTTCAGAGTCTGTGTCTCCCTCTCTCTCTGACCCTCCCCAGCTCTCGCTGTCTCTCTCTCTCTCTCCTAGAAATAAATAATAAAAATATTTAAAAAAAAAAAAAAAAGAGGATAGCACAAGAAACAACCCCACTAAGATACAGCGTTGAAGAAACAATTTGAAAAATGTTTAGGGTATATGGTGATATTTATGTACTAATCTCAGAGCATGTGCTGGAGGAGCAGGGGTCTTTGGTAAACTTTTCCAAGAACAAAAGATCTGGCAGGCACCATTTCCTTCCCCTGCCACCTAGCCTAGATACACCTACACTTGTAGGAACCAGCAAAGTGCAACGTTCTCTACCTAGCTTGCTAACAACACGCCCTAGCCTGCATGCTTCTATGAATCTGCTCCCTTCAACTTGCAGCTTGGCAGCAATCTTCTCAAGCCCTGTAGCTCCAATCCCTCAGGACAACTGCACAGACCTTGCTAATACCCCATGCCCTTTCCCACATTCTCCTTAGACTTGTTTCCTCAATTTGCCTCTGACTAGAGCCTTTCCAACGTGGTGCCACAAGCCTGGGCCAGCAGCACTCCAAAATGACCCTTATGTTGAGGAGACAAAAAGATAACAACACATATTAGTCTGACTGCAGCCTCAGCAATAGGCTGAGGACACACATCAGCTCTACTGCGGACCCCATCCACAAACAAAAGCTGCTCATGGGACAACACAGGAAAATCATTTGGTATTACTGATCTCTGGCAAACATCGTCCAAAACTGGCCCACTAATAACACAGGGATCAAACTCTGTCCATAACAGCCAAAGAGAGCCATTGCATATGATTGGACTGAAGGCAAAATGGCTCAGCCACAGCTGAGCTATACACTATATGGCCTTCTGTTTATAAGGCCACTACTTTCAAGAGCTGAAAATGTAGCTGACTTTCTCAACACATAGAGGTAGACACAGAGAGTTAGACTAAATACATTCCAAATACAAGAACAGGAAAAAATCAGAGCAAGTGAGCTAAAGGGAATGGAGATAAGTAATATGCATAATAGCAAATTTAAAGTAGTGGTCATAACGATACTTACTGGACTTGAGAAAAAAAGTGGAGGAACTCAGTGAGACCCTTAACAAAGAGATAGAAAATATAAAAAGAATCACTAAGTGATGAAGAACTCAATAACTAAAACTAACACTAAACTAGAGGGAATAAACAGTAGACTAGGATCAGCCACCTAGAAGACAGAGAAATGGAAGCTAATCAAGTTGAAAAGGAGAGAAAAAAATGAAAATAGAAGAAGTCAACTCAGTGACACTATCAAGCATAATAATATTTGCATTACAAAGATCTCAGAATGAGAGAGAAAAGGGGGGATAAGGGTTTTTTGAAAAAAAAAATAGCTGAAATCTCCCCAAATCTGAGGAAGAAAATAGAAAACCAGATCCAAGAGGTACAGAGAACCCCAAACAAAAGTGATACTAAGTCTACTACATTTGAGTAATTAAAATGGCAAAAAGTAATGATAAAGAATTTTATGTTACATAGAAGGGAAACCCTATAAAACTATGAGCTAATTTTTCAGCACAAACTTCACAGGCCAGAAGAGAGTGGCATGATATTTTCAAAGTGCTGAAAGAAACACACACACACACACACACACACACACACACACACAGAGAGAGAGAGAGAGAGAGAGAGAGAGCGCACCAAGAGTGGATGGACTACTATCAAGTAAAACTATCATTGAGAATAGAAGGAGGGATAAAGAGTTTTCAAGAAAAACAAAAGTCAAATGAATTAATGACCACTAAACCAGCCCTACAAGAAATGTTAAACGGGATTAGGCTGGAAAGGAAAGACCATAACAGGATTAAGAGAAGTAAGAAGCAAAAAAGTAATAAAATTAAATATATCTATAAAAATCAGTGAAGGAAGGGCACCTGGGTGGCTCAGTCCATTAAGCATCCGTCTTCAGCCTACGTCATGATCTTGCCATTCCTGAGTCTAAGCCCCGTGTCAGGCTCTGTGCTGACTGCTCAGCCTGGAGCCTCAGATTCTGCATCTCCTTTTCTCTCTCTGCCCCTCCCCAACTCACACTCTGTCTCAAAAAATATATAAATAAGCATTAATATTTTTAAAATCAGTGAAGGAATTTACAAAATAAAAGGATGCAATGCATACCTATGTACCTAATATGTGAAAGAAAGAGAAGTGAAAATGTAATGCTTCTGGAATGAATTCAGCCTTAAGTGACTATCAATTTAATATGGACTGTGATATGCACTTGATGTTATATATAAAGCTAATGGTAAGTACAAATAAAAAAACTGATAACAGATATTCAAAAAATAAAGAAAATAAATCCAAGTATATCACTAAAAAAGGGCAGCAAACTGTGAGAGTATAGAGAAAGAGAAGAAACGAACAAAGAAGAACTATAAAAACAACCATAAAACAAGTAACAAAATGGCAATATGAACATATTCAACAATAATTACTTTGAATATAAATGTTCCAATCAAAAGACATAGTGACAGAATGGATAAAAAACAATACCCATCTATATTCTGTCTACATGGGGACTTATATGAGACCTAAAAACACATGCATAATGAAAGTGAAGGGATGGAAAAGAATTTATCATGTGATGGAAGTGAAGAAAAAGCTGGGGGTAGCAATACTCATATTGGATAAAATGGACTTTAAAACAAAGACTAATAAGAGACAAAGAAGGACACTATACAATCATAAAAAAAAAAATGACCCATTGACACAGATGGATCTAGCAGATATATATAGAACATTCTATACTAAAACAGCAGAATACACATTCTTTTCAGGTATATATGAAACATTCTCCAGAATAGATCACATGTTAGACTACAAAACATATCTCAACATTAAAAATGTTTCAAGCTATAAGATGCATCTTTCCTGACCTCAACATTATAAAACTAGAAATCAGCCACAAGAAAAAATCTGGAACCAACACATATACATAGAGGTTAAATAACTTGCTGCTAAACAATCAATACGTCAACCAAAATATCAAAGAAGACAAATATAAATGAAAGGGAGACAAATAAAAATGAAAACACAATGGTCCAAAATCTGTGGGATGCAACAAAAGCTGTGCTAAGACAGAAGTTTATAGCAATAAAGGACTAGCTCAAGAAGCAAGAAAGATAACATGTAAACAACCTAACCTTACACTTAAAGGAACTAAAAAAGAAAAAGAAACAAAACACACAACAATAGAAGGAAGGAAATAATAAAGTTTAGAACAGAAATAAATGAAACACAAAGTTAAAAAAATAATAAAAAGAAGAAAACAGATTAATGACACCAGGAGCTGGTTCTTTGAAAAGATCAACAAAATTAACAAATATTTAGCCAGAGTCAACAAAAAAAAGTGGAGAAAATGGACTCAAATAAACAGAATCAGAAATGAAAGAAGAGAAATAACAACAAACACCACAGAAATACAAAGAATTATAAGAGATTATGCAAATTTTATGTCAATAAATTGAAGTTAGAAGAAATAGAAAATGCCTACAAACATATAACCTCCAATATTTAACCAGAAAGAAATAAAAAAAATTGAACACACTGATTACCAGCAATGAAATTGAATCAGTAAACAAAAAATTCCCAACAAACAAAAGTCCAGGACTAGATGACTTTACCAGTGAATTCTATGAAATATTTAAAGAGCTAATATCCATTTGTCTCAAATGATTCCAAAGAATAGAAGAAGAAATGCTTCCAAATTTGCTCTAGGGGCCCAGAGTTAACCCCATACCAAAACCAGATAAGGATACTACTATAAATGCAAACTACTACAGGCCAATATCTCCAATGAACAGGGATGCAAAAAAACCTCAACAACATTTTACAGGGACCATACACAAACATAATAAGGCTTTATGTGAAAAACCCACAATTAACATAATACTTAATGGTGAAAAATTAAGTTTTTCTCAGAAGGTCAGTAACAATCAAGAATATACACTCTCACCTCTTTTATTCAACATAGTATTAGAAGTCCTAGCCACAGCATGCATACATACAGACAGACAGACATAAATGGCATCCAAATCAGTAAGGAAGAAGTAAAACTTTCACTATTTGCAGATGACATACTATATATAGACCACTCTAAAGACTAACCAAAAAGTTATTAAAACTAATAATGAATTCACTAAAGTTTCAAGATATAATATTAACATACAGTAATCCATTGCATTTCTATATACTAATAACAAATAGTAGAAAGAAATTATGAAAACAATCCCATTTACAAATGCAACAAAAAGAATAGTATACCTAGGAATAAACTTAACTAAGGAAGTCAAAGACTTGTACTCTGAAATCTATAAAACACTGAAGAAAGAAATTGAAGATGACACAAAATGGAAAGATACTCCATATTCATGAGTGGAAGAACAAATATTGTTAAAATGTCCATGCTATCCAAAGCAATCTACAGAATTAATATAATCCTTATCAGAATACCGATAAGCATTTGTGACAGAACTTGAAAAAGATCTTAAATTTTGTATGAACTACAAGAGACACTGAGTAGCTAAAACAATCTTGAAAAACAAGAAAAAACTGGAAGTATCACAACCTTAAATTTCAAGATTTATTACAAAGCTGTAGTAATCAAAACAGTATGGTATTGGCACAAAAAGAGACAGATCAACAGAAGAGAGACTTCAGAAATAAACCCATGATTATGTAGTCAATTAATCTTCAACAAAGGAGGTAAGAATATACAATGAAAAAAAGACAGTCACTTGAACAAATTATTTTGGGAAAACTGGACAACTAGATCTAAAGCATGAAACTGGACCTTAATTACACTATACACAGAAAAAAACTGAAAATGGATTGAAGACCTAAATGTAAGTCCTGAAACAGTAAAACATCCTAGAAGAGCACAGACAATAATTTTTCTGACATTGACTGTAACAATCTTTTTTCTAGATATTTCTCCTGAGGAAAGGGAAACAAAAGCACACACACAAAAAAAATTACTGGGGCTACATCAAAATAAAGGCTTTTGTCCAGTGAAGGAAACAATCAACAAAACTGAAAGACAACCTACTGAGTGGGATAATATAGCACAATGATATATATGATAAAGGATTAGTATCCAAAATTTATAAAGAACTTGGTGGCTCAGTCAGTTAAGCGTCCGACTTCAGCTCAGGTCATGGTCTCATGGTTCACAGGTTCAAGCCCCCCATCGGGCTCTGTGCTGACAGCTCAGAGCCTGGAGTCTGCTTTGGATTCTGTGTCTCCCTTTCACTCTGCCCCTCCCCTGCTCACACTTTGTCTCTCTTTGTCTCAAAAGTAAACATAAAAAAAGAACAAAATTTATAAAGAACTTATACAACACCAAAAAACAACAAATAACTCAATTAAAAAATACTCAGAAGGCATGAACAGACATTTCTCCAAAGAAGACATACAGATGGCCAACAGACATATGAAAAGATGTTCAACGTCACTCATTATCATGGAAATGCAAATGAAAACCACAATGAGCTATCACCTCACAATTGTCAGAATGGCTAAAATCAAAAACACAAGAAACATGGGGCATGTGGGTGGCTCAATCAGTTGAACATCTGATCCTTGATTTCAGCCTAGGTCATGATCCCAGGGTCATGAGATCGTGCCCCATGTCAGGCTTGGTGCTGATCATGGTGCTTAAGATTTTCTCTCCCTCGGTCCCTCTCCCCTGCTTGTGTATTCTCTCTCTAAAATAAAACAAAAATAAAAGAACATAAGAAACAACAAGTGTTGGCATGGTGTGGAGGAAAAGGAACCCTCGTGCACTGTTGGTGGGACTGCAAGCTGTTGCAGTCACTCTGGAAAATAGCATGGAGTTTCCTCGAAGACTCAAAAATAGAACTAACCTACAATCTAGTAGTTGAACTACTGTGTATTTACCCAAGAAACACAAAAACACTAATTCAAAGGGATATATGAACTCCTATAACTTGTAAATTCTTTATTAAAAATTTCGGCTGATTCCCTATTAGAAAATACTAAAAATTCAGTATAATAGCTCTACAGTTTCACTACAACATACACAAATTTTGCAAAAATTGATAGTTTCAATTAACTAATAGTACTCATTTTAAAAGTATAAAGGAAAATCACAGTGTGATGAAATATATGGAAATTGAAAATATGATAAAAATGGCATTATAAAGAAATTAGTATAAGATGAATTCCTAAAGGTGACTATCTAAGAAACATAAATATGTATTTCTGTATCATTTTCATTTATCTTTTCATATTAAAAAAGTTAAATATGCAACTAATAATATATAAAATGATATTTTCTTAAAGTTTCTAGCTGTGGAGACCTTTCTGAATATGATATAAATGCCAAAAATCACAAAGGAAAAGGTGACAGATTGACAGCATGAATATTATAAACCAAACTAAACATAATGATTTTATTTCACCAAAAACATCAGAATCAGGACTAAAAGTCACATAACAAATCAGTGAGATGAGAGGCAGAGAAAGATAAAATATACAGATAGATGATAACAGCTATAGATATATGCAGATGTAGATATATATCAGACACATGGTTAGCTAGAGCCCTTAATATCTATGTATCCAAAGAGAAATATGTATGTTTTAAACAGACTCTACAGAAGAAATATGAATTCCTAGTAAATTTTTTTTTTTTTTTTTTTTTTTTACAGAGAGAGAGAGACAGCGTGAGCAGGGGAGGGCCAGAGAGAGAGGGAGACACAGACTCTGAAATAGTCTGAGCTGGCAGTCAGCACAGAGCCCGACGCGGGGCTCGAACCCACGAACTGTGAGATCATGACCTAAGCGAAAGTCGGAGGCTTAACCGACTAAGCCACCCAGGCGCCCCTAAAAATTTTTAAAAGAAGAATCAAAATCACTGTTTTTGTTTGTTTGTTTTTGATTCTTTATTTTTATTTTTTATTTTTTATTTTTACAAATAGTTTATTGTCAAGTTGGTTTCCATATAACACCCAGGGCTCATCCCCACAAGTGCCCTTCTCTGTGCCCATCCCCCCCCCCCAGATCCATCAGTCCTCAGTTTTTGTCAGCATTGAAGAGTCTCTCATGGTTTGCCTCTCCCCCTTTCCCCCACTACTTCCCCCTTCTCCTCCCCCATGGTCCTCCGTTAAGTTCCTCCTAATCCTCCTATACGTGCAAACATATGATATGTTCAAAATCACTGTTAATCAGAATTACTCAAATAAAAATAATTATATCTATTTGGTAATGACTAAACTGATCTTAGTAACTACAATTTTGTCAAGTACTTGGGGAGATGTGCATTTTAATATCCTGTTGGTGCAAAAGTGTCAATTGGTAAAATAAAACCCAGATAATAGTTTCTTAATATGAACCAAAATTTGGATCCAGAATTTTTTACTTCTAAAGAATTCTCCCTATAAGATTACTGATATATAAGACTGCATCACAAATATATTTGTTATTTATAAAACAAAACTTGGACACAGGCTAAATGTTCATCAACAAAAGAAGAGTCTAATACAACACCTATTATCAAACGACATCCTATGAAGGCACTTAAAAAAATGAATGACACATATGTATGTTCATTTACATAGGAAAAAAAGTAAAAATGTGAACGAATAAAACATTTCATGACCTTTTTAATGGTACTTTTATAGATAGATACCTAGGAAAATCTCTAAAATATGTTTTACATTTTATACTGAGTGGTAGAGTTTAAGAAATTTTGAGACTTCTTATACTTTGAATTTTCCACATGAATGAACAGAAACTCTGTTTTGGTTTCAGAAAATATTAACACACAATAATAGCATCCATACTCTCCATGGTAGTCAAGGAGGTAGAAGTTGGAGGAGCAGGTTTTGGAAGATTGAAAAGATAGTTTATATTTAAAATTTCAATATGTTTACTTGTCAAAGATTAATTTAACTTAAAGAGAATGGTAAAGCTACTTCCAAGGAGGAAGAAACTGACATGTTTAATCAATAAGGAAAAGAATGCTGAGATAAGATTGTTCAATTAAACCCAAAACTGGTTTTATTGTTTACTGTCCAATCAAACCATAATCTTGGGATTATCTTTTCTGCTGGACAGAGTTTACCCACATTTCTGTCACACAAAAGTAATCTGAATCTATTAGTTTTCTATAATGGGACATTGTAGAGGCTGGGCCCTGGCCGTTAGAATGTGATATGTTAAAGCTGCCTCTCCCCAGAGCATCAGATGTTTCTCAGGCAGATTTTTAGAAAATGGTATCACAGGAAATAGCCTTTCTAGATAATTTTACTCAGTGGTATAGCAGAAATGATGAAATAATCTTGAGCTGAAGACAGTCCCTCTTTTTCTTTTTTCTCTATTTTTTATTAATCTCCATTTATTCCTTTTTTCAAATTTTGTCTTAGAACATCAAACATTTTATCTAATATTTTATTAAATATTTATTAAATTAGTTCAATTTTGTCTGTCAGAAATCTGGGAAGAGTTTAGTTATGTAATTTTTTCTGTTCCATGTGACATCAGCTGGGGTTACTTGATGGTACTCAGCTGGTAGCTGTGCTACTCTGGGGGGCCCAAGATGATTTTATTAAGAATTTTGCTTGCCGAGAGTGGCTGGATCTTCTTTTCTCTCCCCATGTGTCCTTTCAATGTGCTCTCTTTCAAATTAGTTATATGGCAGCTCAGGTCTTACAGAGACCAAGACTGAAGCTGACTTCCTCTAAGCCTGGCAGTGACATAGCATCACATATGCCATACTCTGCTAGTCAAAGCAGTTATAGGCCGGTGTGATTCAAAGAGAGAAAAATAGGGGAGCATAAGGGTGGTTCAGTTGGTTGAGCATCCGACTTTGGCTCAGGTCATGATCTTGCAGTTTGCAAGTTTTAGCCCCACATCAGGCTCACTGCTGTCAGTGCAGGGCCCACTTTGGATCCTTTGTCCCCCTCTCTCTGCCCCTTCCCTGCTTACACTCTTTCTCTCTATCTCTCAAATATAAATAAACATTTAAGAAAACTTAAAGGAAGAAAAATAGATCCTATCTCTCCATAGGAGAAATGTCAAAGAATTTACATCCATCTTTCCGTTACCACAATATGTTACATTTTAATCATTGTATTAACAAGATAAGCTATAGCCTATAGACTCAAAATAAATTGTTTCTATAACTGTGAGACAATTCAGTCTCTGAGTATTAGACATGGTTCTCTCATTTCAAAGCGAACCTAGTAACTTAAAAGTTTTGAAGTGTTGCTACTATTTCTCAAATACCATCTTTAATAGAATGACATTTTAGAAATTATATTTTTAAATTTCTGTGTAACATTTAAAATGTGCTTGATAGTTTTTTCTGTTATAGAGAGGGAATTGTTCAAACCATATATTTATAATTAAGGATTACAGTATGTATAAATATCTAATTATTTCCCCCAATTCTCAGTTTGCCAGTACTGTGTGAAAATTAGGGTATTCCAATGTTTGGAAAAGTATTCTGTTCTGGTGCATATTTATTTTCAAATTTACAGCAATATGGTATTTAACCATTTCCATGGTGGAATAGGACAGATAAATATAATATTGGCAATGCAAGTAAAGTAGGTAAATCTTTGTTTCATGAGGCCAATTCTTTGGTAAATGTCTGCTTCATCACCTAGAGAAGTGTAGTATAGAATAATACCTGACTCTGTTGAAGATGACACTAGAAATTAGACAACTAATCACTTTACATTGTTTGCGATCAAATTATTATAAAATAATCCTAACCTTTGAAATTACTTTATAATGTTTATTTGTCATTTTTATTCCAAATATTTTTAGAATTAATATGGCTTGGGAACAAGCACTAAACCAAAATGACTTAGTGCTGTGACAAGCCACCCAGTATGTTCTCTTTTTATGATAACAACAGGTAATTGAGAAGGATTTTGTTTCTCTTCATGAGCATTCGATCTTTTATGGTTTATAATTGGCTTTAACTCACAAAACATAGAACTTTGGAGCCTTAATAGACTTAAATTCATTCTTGACTTCTTAGGAGATGTGTAACCTTATGGAGGATACAGTCAAGGATACAGTCAATCTTTGCATCTACTTTAAGAGCTACTTCATACAGTCCAAGTTTTATAAATGTTATTGCTATTTCTATTTTTCAGAGTGGAATAAATTGTTTTTACTTCTTAATGTATAATTTATTAGTCATCTATCCATCTATATAATATTGGCTTCAATATGTTGTGTGTGTGTATTATATATTTACATGCAGATCACATAATGATGGCAAAACATAAGGGAAAACATTTCTTACGTCTTTGAGAGGAAGTACAGGCCTTCTATAAGGATAAAACTCTGAATATCTTTACAAAAAATTGTTAATATACCCCTTCATATATATGTCATATGGGTTAATAGTGGCAAAAATCAATATTCTTTTAATTAATCCACATTTATCTTAATTTCAGTTGTCGTAATAAAACCTCCAGAGAAAACATGAAAGGAAAAAAAACAGTAATAAATCCCATTTTAAGAAAAAAATTTTAATTATGATTGAGATATGCTATCTCTATACTAAAATTGCCAAAGTAGTTTATCTAACAAAACTGAAAAATTATAACTTTTTGAATGTAGTTTTTGAGCAAGTTGACACACTGAATGAAGCATTCTATAATTTCATTGACACAGAGAAAAAATTTACAGGCAGAAACCTCTGCAGGAACCAGTACCAGAGTCGGAAAACCTGAACAATAATTGACAAACTGCTAAAGATTCAACAGAAACAAATTTGAAAGATTAAATATCTAGAGAAACTCAGTCATAGGGGAGCCTCCATACTCTTGTGAGTATGGAGAATTGTTCACATATTCTCACACTGAATATCAGAGAGAGGTCTCCTGCATCTGGTAGGGAAAGGGGAAAAGAAATCATTTTGAAATATACCAGAGCACTCTACTCTTAACAATGCCTGCCCTAAAGGCAAACTAGTTAACTGGAGCCTAACCTGCTGGGATATTATCAGAACCTAATTGACATGGGGAAAGGGACATAATTAACTCCATTTGGCTCTAGTATTTCACATGGGAGAAGGAAAATATCCAAATACACCCCACTATACTAATTCTATTCCACCTAAGGGGTGAAAAACAAATGAGGAGCACTTATGAAGTTCATGGTACAGAGGCACAGGCTCATTGAAACACTGAGACCTAATCATAGGACTAGGGAATGCTTTCCCTCCCCCCACACCTCACAACCATATTACTAAAGGCTTATTTATAGTAGTTCTTTTTTCCCAGTACATCATATCCAGCTATAAAGAAAATAAATTATGACAGAGGAGGCAAGATGGTGGAGAAGTAGGGAGCTCCGTACATTTCACTTGCCCCCATCTCTCAAACAGAGAAGGCCTGAAGCCATAGGACACTGAAACACAAGGGTTTGGGAGGAAAAGGAGACAGAATTCGCTGAGAAAACAACCTCATAGGATTGTGAGTGTGAACTGGGGAAGATAAAAACGGGCCGGGACCCAGAGACAAGGAGGGAGGGGAGGGAGCACCTTTGTGGGGAGCCACAGTGAGTTGAGGGGAAAAGAAAGAGCAGCTGAAACTGCTCACAGAACTGTCCCTGGAGAAGAGAAAAACCTTGGCTTGGGACAGAGAATGATTTGGTTTCCAGCTGTGGTACTGATTTTGGTCTGGGTGTCCTGGTCCTAGGCGGTGCCAGGAGAAACTGCTCCACTGCTCTCCCTGCTCAATCCCCAGCGGGGAAGTGGCCAGATGAAAACTGCTCTGAAGGACTCAGTGTGCAAGTTTATATTTCAGGCAGTATCAATAAAGTGCACAGACTAAGATCTGGAAATGAGGCGTGACTTGGGACATAGAACACGGCCCACCTTCCCACCTTGGCTACACCTGTGGCATATGGAGATCAGACCCAAAAGAGTGACTTGCAATGCTTGGTTCGAGAAGGGACCGTGGCACTCCCATTCTTCTCCCCACAACCACCAAGACAGGACCTCAGGGAGTGGCCAGGGGGACGCAGTGGAGGCTAATCCCTGCCTACACCAAACTACAACCATCCCCACTAGAGAGCTGCTTTCTTTTTTTTTTTTTTTTTTTTTTTTACCAGAACCCCAGGCAAGGCCAACATGGATGCACTGCTGTGATTAATTCTAGATCAATTCTTTCTAGTCAGATATATTTTCCCTTGTCTCATTCGTATCCCTCCCCTCTGCTGGACTGGGCACTCTGGTCACTGGTTTCCTTAAACAGTCACATTACATCCATTCTCTAGATGTATATTCTACGCCTCTACCACTACCTTTCTATCTCTCTCTCTCGGGAGTAATCAGATTATATAGTTTCTCTGAGTAACATTACCTTTGTTTATTTCTCCTCCACTCCTACCATTTTCTCCTCTTTCTTTCTCTGAATTAAGCCTCTTAGTCTCTCTGCCTCCTAATTGTCCAATTTTGCTTTCTCCCCACCCTGTCATTTCTCTCTTTGTATATGCTCTTCCATCAGCACTGCATACACCCTGATCTTTATTTGTAGCTGGGAATTCTGGTTTTATGCTTTTATACGGTCTTTTGTCTTCTGGGGATTTTTCTTTTCTCTTTTATTTATTTCTTTTTTTTTTAGCTTTTTATTTTTATTGTTTCATTGTTTTATTATTTTATTTCTATTTTATTATTTTATTTATTTTATTATTTTATTTTTCCTCTTTTTATCCTTCTTTTTTTCTTTTCTTTTTCCCTTTCGGTTGGATTTGTCTGTGTATTTGTGCGCCTTTGTTCCCTGTGTGCTTGTCTGTCTGTTTTCTTTTCCAGGGCTACCTCAAGAAACAAGCCAAAGTACCCATGGTGGAGAGTCCCAAATACATATGAGTAGGGAAATAAAATAACCAAAGTCTCAACAAGAGAGATAAAGAGACACCGTTAAAAGGACACTTCCTGAATGGAGAGGCCCTGGACAGTCAATGAGCCTTCTTTAATACAGTAGTACACAGGTGCAGAGTGCATAACAAGCTTTTAAATCTAACAAGAGAAAGAAAGCTGGCCAAAATTATGAAATGTAAGAACTCTCCTCTAAAGAAATTCCAGGAAGAAATGACAGTTAAAGAACTGCTCAAAACAGATATAAGCAACATAACTGAACAAGAATTTAGAACAACAGTCATAAAATTAATCTCTGGGCTTGAAAAAGGCATGGAAGATATGAGTGAAACTATTGCTACAAAGACTATGGAACTTAAAAATAGTTGTAATGAATTAAAAATGCTATAAATGAGATGCATAAGAAAATGGAGGCATCCAATGCATGGATTGAAGAGGGAGGGAGGAGAATAGGTGAATTAGAAGATACCATTATAGAAAAAGAGGAAGCTGAGAAAAAAAGAGATAAACTGATACAGGAACAGAAAGAGTTCAGAGATGAGTGATACAATCAAACGGAACAATATCTGTATCATAGGAATTCCAGACGAGGAAAAGGGGAAAAGGTGCTGAAGGAATACTTGAACAAATTATACCTGACAACTTCCCCATCTGGGGATGGAAACAGACATTAAAATCAAAGAGGCACAAAGAACTCCCCTCAGACGTAACGTGAATCAATCTTCTGCATGACATATAGTGAAACAGGCAAAATATAAGGACAAAGAGAATTCTGAAAGTAATGAAGGATAAAGGGCACTAACATGCAAAGGGAAACCTATCAGAGTGGTTACAGACCTACCTACTGAAACTTGGCAGGCCACAAAGGAATGGCAGGAAATTTTCAATGTGATGAACAGAAAAAAAATGCAGCCAAGAATCCTCTATACAGCAAGCCTGTCATTCAAAAAAGAAGGAGAGATAAAAGTCTTCCCAAATTAAAAAAAAAAAATTTGAAAAAATTCATCACCACTAAACCAACCCTATAAGAAATCCTAAGGGAGACTCTATGAGGGAAATGTTGCAAGGAACAAAAGGTACCAGAGACATCACCACAAGCATGAATCCTACAAAGAACATATGACTCTAAACCCATATTTTTCAATAATAACACTGAATGTAATAGATGTAAATAGATTACATACTCCAATCAAAAGACATAGGGTAGAAGAATGGATAAAAAAAACCCCAAAATCTATCTATTTGCTGTCTACTAGAAGCTCATTTTATTTTTTTTAATAGTTTATTTATTTTTGAGACAGAGACAGAACATGAGTGGGAAAGGGGCAGAGAGAGAGAGGGACACACAGAATCTGAAATATGTTCCAGGCTCTGAGTTGCCAATAGAGAACCCAATGCAGGACTCGAACCCATGAACGTGAGATCATGACCTTAGTCAAAGTCAGACGCTTAAGCTACTGAGCCACCCAGGGGCCCCAAGAAACTCATTTAGACCTGAGGACACCTTCAGATTGAAAGTAAAGGGATGGAGAAATATATATCATGCTACTGGAAGTCAAAAGAAAGCTGGAATAGGTATACTTCTATCAGACAAACTGGACTTTAAAGTAAAGACACCAACAAGGGATGAAGAAGGGCTTTATATAATAATTACAGGGTCTATCCATCAGGAAGAGCTAACAATTATAAATGTCTATGCACCGAATACGGAGGCACCCAAATACATAAAACAATTAATCACAAACAGACATGGACTTTAATACTCCACTAACAGCAATGGAGAGATCAACTAGACAAAAAAATCATGAAAGAAACAGTGGAATTGAATGACACATAGGACCATATGGATTTGACAGATATATTTAGAACTCTATATCCTGAGACTAAGGAATTCACTTTCTTCTCAAGTGCGCATGGCACATTCGCCAAGATAGATGACATACTGGGACATAAAGCAGCCCTCAATAAATATAAAAGAAATGAAATCATACCATGCACACTTTCATATCACAATGCTATCAAACTTGAAATCAATCACAGGAAGAAGTCTGGAAAATCCAGAAACATGAAGGCTAAAGAACACCCTACTAAAGAACGAATGGGCCAATCGGGCAATTAGAAAAGAAATAAAAAAATATTTGGAAACGAATGAAAATGAAAATACAACAATCCAAACTCTATGGGATGTGATAAAGGCAGTCGTAAGAGGAAAGTACATTGCACTCCAAGCGTATTTCAAGAAATTAGAAAAAAGAAAGTATAAAAATCTAACAGTGCACCTACAGGAACTAGGGGGAGAGCAACAGAAGCACCCCAAATCCAGTAGGAGAAGAGAAATAATAAAAACCAGGGCAGGGGCGCCTGGGTGGCTCAGTCGGTTGGGCGTCTGGCTTTGGCTCAGGTCATGATCACTCGTTTCGTGGGTTCGAGCCCCATGTTGGGCTCTGGGCTGACAGCTCGGAGCCTGGAGCCTCCTTCAGATTCTGTGTCTCCCTCTCTCTGCCTCTCCCCTGCTCATGCTATGTCTCTCAAAAATAAGTAAATGTTAAAAAAAAAAAACCAGGGCAGAAATAAACAACATAGAAACCACAAAAACAGTTGAACAGATCAAGGAAACCAAGAGTTGGTTTTGAAAAAATAAACAAAATTGACAAACCTCTAGCCAGGCTCTCAAAAAGAAAAGAGAGAGCACTCAAATAGACAAAATCAAGCATGAAAATGGACTTATTACAACCAACCCCTGAGAAATACTAGCAATTATCAGGGAATACTATGAATTTTATATGCCAACAAACTGGACAACTTACAAGAAACGGACAAATTCCTAAACACACAGTCATTACCAAAATTCACATGGGAAGAGATAGAAAATCTGAACACACCCATAACTAGTGAAGAAATCTCCCAACAAATAAGAGCCCTCGACCAGATGGCTTCCCCGGGGAATTCTAACAGACATTTAAATCAGAGTTAATACCCATTCTTCTCAAGCTATTCCAAAAAATAGAAAAGGAAGGAAAACTTCCAGACTCATTCAACGAAGCCAGCATCACTTTGATTCTCAAGCCAGACAGAGATCCAGCAAAAAAAGAGAAATACAGGCCAATATCCTTGATGAATACGGATGCAAAAATCCTCAACAAGATACTTGCAAATCAAATCCAACAGCACATAAAAAGAATTATCCACCATGATCAAGTGCGATTCATTCCTGGGTTAAAGGGCTGGTTCAATATTCGCAAATCCATCACATCAACAAAAGAAAAGATAAAAACCATATGATACTGTCAATAGATGCAGAAAAAGCATTTGACAAGATACAGCATCCCTTCTTAATAAAGACCCTTGAGAAAGTCGGGATAGAAGGAACTTACTTAAACATCATAAAAACCATCTATGAGCCTCAGTTAACTTCATCCTCAATGGGGAAAAACTGAGAGCTTTCCCTCTGAAATCAGGAACAGGACAGGGAAGTCCACTCTTACCACTGTTGTTTAACATAGGGCTGGAAGTCCTAGCATCAGCCATCAGACAACAAAAGGAAATAAAAGGCATCAGAATTGGCAAAGAAGAAGTCAAACTTTCACTTTTCACAGACAATATCATACTCTACATAGAAACTCGACAGATTCCACAAGAAGCCTACTAGAACTGATCCAGGAATTCAAAAAGTTTCAGAGTACAAAATCAATGTACAGAAATCGGTTTCATTTTTATACACTAACAATGAAGCAACAGAAAGAGAAATCAAGAAACTGATCCCATTCACAATTGCACAAAACACCATAAAATACCTAGGAATAAACCTAACCAAAGATATAGGAGATCTGTATGATGAAAACTATAGAAAACTTATGGAGGAAATTGAAGAAGACACAAAGAAATGAAAAACATTCCACGCTCATAGATCAGAAGAATAAATATTGATAAAATGTCATTATTACACAAAGCAATCTACACATTCAATGCAATCCCAATCAACATTGTACCAGCATTCTTTTCAAAACTAGAACAAACTATCCTAAAATTTGTATGGAACCACAAAAGACCCTGAATAGCCAAGGAAATATTGAAGAAAAAAAAAACAAAAACGGAGGCATCACCATCCCAAACTTTAGTCTCTACTACAAAGCTATAATCATCAAGATAGCATGGTATTGGCACAAAAACAGACACATAAACCAATGGAACAGAATAGAGAACTCAAAATTGGACCCACAAATGTATGGCCAACTAATCCTTGACAAAGCAGGAAAGCGCGTCCAATGGAAAATAAGACAGCCTCTTAAACAGATGGTACTAGGAGAACTGGACAGAGACATGCAGAAGAATTAAACTAGATCATATTCTCACTCCATACAGCAAAATAAACTCAAAATGGATAAAGGACCTGAATGTGAGGCAGGAAACCATCAAGACCCTAGAGGAGAAAGCAGGAAACAACCTCTTTGACCTCAACAGCAGCAATTTCTTACTTGACACATCCCCAAAGGCAAGGGAATCAAGAGCAAAAGTGAACTATTGGGACCATATCAAGATAAAAAGCTTCTGCACGGCAAAGGAAACAATCAATAAAACTAATAGGTATCCGACAGAATGGGAAAAGATAGTTGCAACTGACATATCAGATAAAGGGCTAGTATCCAAAATCTATAAGGAGCTCACCAAACTCCACACCTGAAAAACAAATAATCCAGTGAAGAAATGGGCAGAAGACATGAACAGACACTTCTCCAAAGAGGACATCCAGATGGCCAACAGACACATGAAATGATGCTCAGCGTCCCTCATAGCAGGGAAATACAAATCAAAACTACACTGAGATACCATCTCATGTCGGTCAGAATGGCTAATATGAACAAATAAGGAGACTCTAGATGCTGGCGAGGATGTGGAGAAATGGCCACCCTCCTACACTGTTGGTGGGAATGTAAACTGGTGCAGCCCCTCTGAAAAACAACGTGGAGGTTCCTCAAAAAATTAGCAATAGAACTCCCCTATGACCCAGCAGTAGCCCTGCTAGGAATTTACCCAAGCAATACAGGAATGCTGATGCTTAGGGGCACATATACCCTATGCAATGTTCATAGCAGCACTCTCAACAATAGCCAAAACATGGAAAGAGCCTAAGTGTCTATTGACTGATGAATGGATCAAGGAGATGTGGTTTATCTATACAATGGACTACTACATGGCAATGAGAAAGAATGAAATCTGGCCAAGTGTAGCAACATGGATGGAACTTGAGGGTGTTATGTTGTGGGAAATAAGTCAGACAGAGAAGGACAGATATCATATGTTTGTACGTATAGGTGCATTAGGAGGAACTTAACAGAGGACCATGGGGGAGAGGAAGGGGAACAATAGTTGGGGAGAGGGAGGGAGGGAAACCATGAGAGACTCTTGAATGCTGAGAACAAACTGAGGGGTAATGGGGGTCGGGGAGAAGGGAAGGGGGTTGATGGGCATGGAGAAGGGCACTTGTTGGGATGAGCACTGGGTGTTATATGGAAACCAACTTGACAATAAACTATTTAAGAAAAATAAGAAAATATAATTATGTATCACAAAAACAGTAAATAAATTACATGGTACATTAAATGTCAAACAGGCAAGCAAGCAAATAAACAAAAAACACAAAAAGCATAATCTAAAGAGATAGAGCAAATATAAGAAGCAGATTCAGATACAGCGGTGATGTTAAAATTATTAGACCAAAAATTTAAAACAATTATAAATAATATGCTAAAGGCTCTAATGGATTAAGTAGACAGCATGCAATAATTGATGAAATATATAATAAATGTGATGGAATTTAGAAGAAAGAACCAAAAAGAAATGCTAGAGATCAAAAATACTGTTACAGAAACGAATACCTTTAATAGGCTTATAAGTAGATTGGACAGAACTGAAGAAAGATTCTGTGATCCTGAGGATATATCAATAGGAACTGCCAAAACTGAAAAGCAAAGAAAAAAAAGAAAAGGAATAAATTCACAATAGACTAATAAAGAGCTTTGGGACAACTACAAAACTCATCTTATATATCAAGAGAATGCTCTAAGGAAAAGATATAGAAGCAGAAAAAAAATTTAAACCATAAGGGCCAAATATTTCCCCTAAGTTAATGTCAGATATTGAACTACAGGTCGAGAAAGTTTAGAGAACCCAAAGCAGAACAAAAGCCACACACACACACACACACACACACACACAAACACACATGCGTGTGTTTGTCCATACCAAGTATACCCTTCCCTGACACACACAAAAGACAACATCTAGGCATATAATATTCAAACTATGTAAAATCCTGGAAAAAGGCAGGTCAGATATACACCTTAGTTATGCAAGAGCAAAGATAAAAAATAAATCTAATTTCTCCTCAAAACTCATACAAGCAAGAAGAAAATGAGGTGAAATACTTAAATGTGAGAGAGGAAAAAACAAACACCAAGCAAGAACTCTATGCCCTATAAGATTATCCTTCAAAATTAAAAAAATAAATAAATAAAAAGATTTCCTTAAACAGACAAAAATTGAAAAAAAATTGCTACCAGTAGACTTGCCTTTCAAGGAATGTTAGAAGAAATTCTTTAGAGAGAAATAAAATGATATAGATAAGAAACTCGGATCTACATAAAGGAAGAGTATTAAAGAGAATAGTCAGATAGTCACTTCAAACTCAACATCAATTCATGACATTTATTTTTTCTTATTCTCAAAAAACAGACAATTTGTTCAAAAATTATACACACACACACACACACACACATATATATATTACTTGAGTATAAGAGTGTGTGTGTACATAGACACTTATATATAAGGGAAATGATCGACAGTAATAATACAAGGGATAGGAGGGAGTAATTTGGATTATTTTGTTATTATAAGATACTCACATGATCCATGAAGGGATATAGTGTTATTTGAAAGGGGACTTAGATTAGGTGTAAGTATACACTGCAAAGTCTATGGCATCCACTAAAAGTAAAAACAGTAAAAAGAAATGCAACTGATATGCTAACAAGGCAAAAACAATTGAATTATATGAAGAAACGCTTAATTAAAACCACAAAGGGTAGAGGAAAAAATAAAAGACAAAAATAGAAACAAAGAACAAAAGCAACTAATGTAAAAGTAACAAATATGGTAGATATTAATCAGGCTATACCAATAATCATCTGAATGTCAGTAGTCTAAATGTGCCAATTAAAAGACAAAAATAATCAGAGTGGATCAAAAAGTAAGACCCAAACACATATTGCATACAAGAAACCTACTTTATTTTATTTTTATTTTTAAAAGTTTATTTTATTTGTTTTGAGAAAGTTTGAGTGGGAAAGGAGCAGAGAAAAAGGGAAAGAGAGACAGAGAGACACAGAGACAGAGACAGAAGCCCAAGCAGACACTGTTCTTTTACCACAGAGCCTGATGCTGGGCTCAATCCCATGAACCATGAGATCATGACCTGAGCCAAAATCAACAGGTGGATGCTTAACCGACCAAGCCACTCAGGCATCCCACAAGAAACCTACTTTAAACATAAAGATACTTGTAGGTTAAAAAATAAATGAATTGAGAAAAATATATTATGTTAACAACTAATCAAAGAAATCAAGAGTAGCTATATTAAATTCAGATACAGCAGAGTTCAGACCTGAAAAGTTATCAAGGATAATGAGAGGTATTACCTAATGAGTAAGAGCTCAATTATCCAAAAAGACAAGAATTTTTAGTTTGTATGTACCTAAAAGTGTCAAAATACATGAAGCAAAAATTAATGAAACTATATGGACAAATAGATAAGTCTATATTATAGCTTAGAGTTTCAACAATTCTATCAGAAATTGACAGACTGAACAGTAAGATAATCAGTAAGAATATAGTTGAGAGAACAACACCATCAATCAATTAGATATATCTCACATGTACAGATTATATCATTCAACAATAGTAGAGTACACATTACTCCCAAGCTCACATGGCACATTCACCAAAATAAAACAAACTTTAATAAATTTACACACAATAACAAATTTAAAATATAAATCATACAATGTCTGCTCTCAGGCCACAATGTATTTAAACTTGCATTCAGTAACAGAAAGATAGCTGGAAGATTCCAAAATACTAGGGAGATTAAACAACATACTTATAAATAATGCATAGATCAAAGAAGAAATCTCAAGAGAAATTTAAAAGTAGTTCAATAGAATGGAAAACACAACTTATCAGAATTTATGGAATGCAGCAAATGTAGTGTTTAGATGGATATTTATAGCATTAAATGTATATATTAGAAAACAACAAAGATGTAAAATCAATAATCTAAGTTTACACTTTCAGAAACTAGAAAAAGAAGAGCATATCAGACCCAAAGTAAGCAGAATAAATAATACAAATTACAGCATAAGACAATGAATTAAAAACAGAAAGTCAACAGAGAATCCACAAAACCAAAAGTTGGTTTTTGAAAGTTTAATAAAATCAACAAGAAACTAGACAGACCACCTAAGAAAAAATGAGGGAGGCCACAAATGACTAATATGAAAAATGAAAGAGGGGACATTACTACAGATCCCATGGATATTAAAAGTATAGTAAAGGAATGTTATGGACAACTCTATACCCACAAATTTGTTAACTTAGATGAAATGGACCAGTTCCTTGAAAGACACAATCTCTGAAATTCACAAAAGAAGAAATAGACAATTTAAAAAGGCCTATATCAATTAAGAAAATGAATCAATAATAACCTTCCAAAATAGAAAGCATTTGGCCTGAAGGGGTTCAGTGATAAATTCTATCATTTCAGAAAAGTAGTACCAATTCTTTACAATCTCATTGAGAAGGAAAAACATAAAGAGTACTTTCTAATTTATCCTATGAGGCAAGCATTGCCTTAATAGCACAACCAGACAAAGACTTCACAAGATAAGTAAACTATAGACCAAGTGATTATTGACTTCTCCTAAGTAGCCATAAAAAATTATAAGAGAAAATGGGGCGCCTGGGTGGCTTAGTCGGTTAAGCGTCCGACTTTCGCTTAGGTCATGATCTCGCAGTTCGTGGGTTCGAGCCCCGCGTCGGGCTCTGTGCTGACTGCCAGCTCAGAGCCTGGAGCCTGTTTCAGCCTGTGACTCCCTCTCTCTCTGACCCTCCCCTGCTCACGCTGTCTCTCTCTCTCTCTCCCCTAAAAATAAAACATTAAAAAAAAATTATAAGAGAAACAAAATCAGTTCTATAGGAAGGAATGAAGAACATAGGACATTACAAACAGACAAATATAAAATCTTTCTTGTTCATGTAATTTCTTTTAAAGATGATTGTTTAAAATATAAGATTGGGGTGCATAGGTGGCTCAGTCAGTTAAGCATTCGACCCTTGGTATTGGCTCAGGTCATGACCTCATGGCTTCTTCATGGGTTCAGCACTGCATCTGGCTCTGTGCTGGAGGTGTGGAGACTGCTTGGGATTCTCTCAATCCCAATTCTCTTTAATAAAGTTAAAAAAAGATATATGAAAAACATTTGTGAGAGAGGCTTTGTAACAGATGAGCAAGTAATAGATACTTATGATAGCAAAAATGATGAGTGGTGAATAAATGCAAATATACTGTTTAAAGTGGACAGTATTTAGTAGGAACTGTAAAGTGTCAGGTGTAAAGGAAGAAGTATGAAATGGTAAATAATATGGACTCTGAATGCTCTCTGGTAAGAATGAAATTTTTGAGACCTACAACAAATAATAAGGAAAAGACAAGAAACAGATAAAATGAAGTAAAAAAACATTTTTGATTGACCTAACAGAAGTCAAGAATGTAGAAAAAGAGGAATAAAAAATGGAAAAGTAAAAAACAAATAACAATGTGGCATACTCAAACCCAATCACATAATGACATTAAATGTAAACAGACTAAAGAATGATTAAAATGAAGAAAATGTCAGACCACATAAAATGAACTATATGTTATTTATGAGAGATGAAATTGATATCTAAAGACATAAATATATTGAAATAAAAAGTTATTATGGGGGCTTTTTCAATACCAGAAGTATACTATGAAGCAAACCGTAGACAAATGATTAAACAACATTGTAAAAGAATAAAAGAAACTATGAAAATGATTAAAAATTGAAGATGATACAAATAAATGGAAGCATATACCATGCTCATGGATTAGAAGAACCAATATTATTAAAATATTTACACTATTCAAAACAATCTGTAGATTTAATGCAATCCCTGTCAAAATACCAACAGCAGTTTTCACAGAACTATATTAATCCTAAAATTTGTATGGAACCTCAAAAGACCCTGAATATCCAAAGCAATCTTGAGAGAGAACAAAGCTGGAAATACCACAGTCCTAGATTTCAAGATATATTACCAAGTTGTCGTAATCAAAACAGTATGGTACCAGCACAGAAACAGACACATAAGTCAATAGAATAGAGATCCCCCAAAATAAACCCATGCTTAAATGGTCAGTTAATCTATAATAAGGCAAAAATATACAGTGGGGAAAATATAGTCTCTTTAATAAATGATACTGGAAAACTGGACAGCTATGTTAAAAAAGAATAAAACTGGACAAATTTCTTATATCAGACACAAAAATAAATTCAAAATGGATTTAAGACTTAAATGTAAGACCTAAATGTAAGACCTAAAACCATAAGACTGCTAGAAGAAAACATAGGAAGTAATTTCTTTGACATCAGACATAAAAACATTTTTCTAGATAAATCTTTTTAGTCAACAGAAACAAAAACAAAATTAAATTATTGGAACTACACCAAAGTAAAAAGCACTTATACCATAAAGGAATCAATAAAACAAAAAGGCAATTTATTGAATGGAAGAAGATATTTACAAATGATATATCTGATATGGGGTTAATATCCAAAATATATAAAGAACTTCTACCACTTAACACCAAAAAAAATCCAATTAAAAAATCATCAGCTCTATACTATTTTTGGAAATCCATGAGAATCTATAATTATCTCAAAACAAAAAATAAAACCCATATTACTTACCCCACTCATTTCCCAAAAAAGCCCCAAAATTATAAGAATATTTTGAAGAATGTCAACAAGCGCAGAAAGATCTGAAGCTTCCTAAAGATTTAATGAGGGATGTAAGGGAAAAATGGGGAGGGTCTTTTTGAATGTGTAACAAAAGGAAAAACTCTAAAATACATATTCCAGAATGAATAAAGTGACCTGAGAAAATATTAAAAAAACAAAAAAACAAAACAAAACAAAACAAAATCAGTGGAACTGAATAGGCATTTTTCTAAAGAAGACATATAGATGCCCATTATACACATGAAAAGATACTCAACATCACTGATCATCAATGAAATGCAAATACAGTTCCTTATAAACCAGAGACATAAGAAACATTCCCAACTCATCTTATAAAGCCAACATTACTTAAATATAAAACCTGACAAAGATATTACATAAAGAGAAAATCATAAGACTAAAAGTAAAAAGTCTCCAAATAATATTGCATACTGATTTCTCAACAAAATGTTAGCAAATTGAAACCAGAAGATTATATTAAATCCAGCAGTATATGTAAAAGGATTACACTTCATTTCCTAATGCAATTGATTGCACTAATGCAAGGATAGTTCAATATTTAAAAATCAATCCATGAAACTCACTACCATAACTGAACTAAAGAAAATAGTCATCTCAAACTCAACACCAATTCATGAGAAAAATTTTAAGAAAACTAGCAATAGAAAGAAGCCTCTTCAACTAGATAAACAGCATTTAAAGAAAAAAATACAGCTACTATTACCCTTAATTGTTGAAGACTGAATGTTTCCCATTGGAAATAGGAACAAGGCAAAGATACTGCTCATTCTCACCACTTTTATTAACTACTGCATTGGAGATATAAGAAAGAAAAAGTAATAAAGAAACATGAAGTTAGGACAGGAAGACTTATGTTAATGTACTCACAGATGACATGATTAATTCTATAGAATATTTCAAGGAACATAAAAAACAAACTTCTAGATTGCATAAGCAAATTTAGCAAGGTATCTCATGGACTTCACAATAGCCAACATAATTATGAAAAAGAAGGGAAAAAATGGAAGCTTTTAAGCTATCTGATTTCAAGGTTGTAAATTTCAAAACGGTGTCGGCCATTGAAGCCAGAACAGGTATGAAGCTAGAGCAGTGAAAAAAAAGAGAGAATTGAGGAAACAATCAGCACATATATGATCAATTGATTTTTGGCAAAGGTGCCAAGAAATTTCAATGGTGAAAATACAGTCTTTTAAACAAAGGGTTCTGTCAAGACTGGATATTTGTTTAAAAACAGAACTTTGGCTCCTCCCTCATACTCTACATACAAAGTAGCCTGTAATGCAATATAGAATTAAACACAAAAGCTAAAATTGAAAACCTTGTGAAAGAGAACACAGGAAAAAAATATTTTCAGCCTTGTATTATGCAAAGGTTTAAAATTTCTACACTTCCAATTACATCATTGAGGAAAGAAAAAAAGGCAAGCCAAGACCATTAGAAAAGATTTTTCACATATATATATATATACATATATATAATATGCATATGTTATAATACATAATATTATATATATATATACATATTGCAAAAATGAGTAAAGGAAAACTTCATTCAAAATGGAGTCAGGAAGTTCTGACTCATATACCACTTATCAAGCTTACTGTATTATCCCAGCAAAAGGAAGATTTCCTCCTTGCTCAGAAACAACCCAATCAATACGAATGTTGCAACTCAGCCAATGAGAAATTACCACAACGCTGAACTCTTGTAATTTCTTCCTTTTCTTTAAGAACATTTATTTGTTCTCCAGAGTTGCCTGTAGTTTGCCTTAAGTTTGCATGTCTTGAATGGCAATTCCTCTGCTGTTTCCAGACAAACTCATTTTGCTAGTAAACTGGTTATTTTAAGGTTGACAATATATACATAATACACTTACATACAAGTGGTAAAGCAATTGTATGCAGATATATAACCTTACAACTTAATAAGATGAAGACAGACAACTCAATTAAAAATTCACAAAATATTTGAAGGAAGATATAAAATGACCATTCATTACATGAAAAGAAGCTCAAAATAGATAATGATCATTAAAATGCAAATTAAAAGTACTATGAGAAATCATAAATGGATGCTGTACGTCATCAAATGCTTTTTCTACATCTATGGAAATGATCATATGGTTTTTATCCTTTCTTTTATTAATATGATGTATCACATTGATTGATTTACAAATGTTGAACCACTGTTATATCCCAGAAATAAATCCCACTTGATCATGGTGAATGATTTTTTTAATGTATTGTTGGATTCAGTTTGCTAATATTTTATTGAAGACTTTTGCACCTATGTTCATTAGAGATACTGGCCTGGAGTTCTCACTTTTAGTGGAGTCTTTATCTAGTTTTGGTATCAGGGTAATGCTGGTCTCATAGCATGAATTTGGAAGCTTTCTTTCCTCTTTTAGTCTTTTTAAACTATTTTGAGAGAGTAGGTACTAACTCTTCTTCAAATGTTAGGTAGAATATGGTTTGAGTCCTGTCTCTAATTATTTTTTTCCTTTTGATGAGTTGAGTTAAAGGTTATCAATTTTGTTATCTTTTCAAAGAAATAGCCCCTGATTTCATTGATGTGTTCTATTTGTTTTTTTACTTTCTATTTTATTTATTTCTGATCTAATCTTTATTATTTTCTTCTAGTGGCTTGGGGTTTTGTTTATTCTTCTTTTTCTAGCTCCTTTAAGTGTACAGTTAGATTGTTTGAAATTTTTATTTTTGCTTCCTGAGGTAGGCTTATATTGCAATAAACTTTTGTATTGGAATAGCTTTTGCTCCATCTCACTTTGGACCACTGTGTTTTCATTTTCATTTGTCCCCATGTATTTTTTTTATTTCCTCTTTGAAAGACAAATAACATATGATTTAATTCACCTGTGAAATTTAGGTAATAAAATAAATGAAGAAAAAAGAGACATACCATAAAACAGACTCAACTATAGAGAACAAACTGAGGGTTACCAGAGGGCAGGTGTGGGAGGAAGGGATGGGTTAGATAGATAAAGGGGATTCAGGATATACTTTCCATGATGAGCACTGAGTAATGTAGAGAACTGTTGAGTCGCTACATTATAAACCCAAAACTAATATAACACTATGTCAACACCACTGGAATTATATTTTTTTAAAAAAATATATGTAATTGAGGTATAAAACTGTCATAAGTAGATATACTAAAACACTCATAGGAAAAAAAACCCTAAGATACTAATTCATACTTAATAGAATAACTAGAATCAAAAAGTCTAGCAATGCTGAGCGTAATTAACGATACAGAGCAAGTAAGGCTCTCATACATAGCTGGTAGGGGTGAAAAATTGTATAATCACTTTGGAAAGTAATGTGGCAGTTTCTTGTAAAGTTAGTTATACATTTTTTATATAACCTAAATTCTACTCCTAGATACTTACTTACTTGAGATAAATTAAAATTGACATATACAATAAAACTCATAAACAATTATGCATAGCAATTTTATTCATAATAGCCAAGAACTAGAAAGAGCTCAAATGTCAGTTAATAAGTAAATGGTAAAACAAATTGTGGGCTATTCATACAATAGAATTTACTAAGCAATAACAAGGAACAAACTACCGACACATGCAATAACATAGATAAATCTCAAAAACAACCCCAATTGTAATCCCCATCATATATTGATCATGTAATTTGATATATCAATTTAATAGGTATGCAACATCAATCAGAAAGAAAAATTATTCACATATTATCAGGTATATTCCATTATATCCACTACAAAAGTTTTATTTGCATGGTTACTGTGACATAATCAAAGTTCCTTGGTATATTTTCTTCTGTCTACCCAATAATTCACATCAAATATTAATTAATTCCTTTCATATCATGCACCATCCACTTCCTCTTTGACTCTGTTCTCACCTACTGTGTGTCTTAGGAAACTTCTCACAGTATGAGCTTGGAAAGTCAAACACTTCCTGTTCTATGTTTAACTAAGTCCAAAGGGAAGCACCCAAATTAGCCAAGATGTTCATTTCCCACCAACGCTGACAAAGGTGCCCACCACTGAGAGACAGCTCAGCTACCCAGGTGGGAAATATTGCTACAGAGCAGACAGCCGCTCTCCATGCCAGAATAAACAGGTGCAGATTTTATTGAAGCAACAGAAATGAAATAAACAAGTCAAAATAGAATTCCACTCATAAATGCAGATTTCCCAGAGTAAAAGCAGGGAAGTAGACTTTCAGAGTAAATAACAAAGTGCCCTTTCCTGATCTAGCTCAAAGTCATGCCACCTGTTCCCCACAATATTCTATGGTCTTACAGCTCTTATGGCATCTCTTCCCTGTAATAGTTTCACTGACATGGGGTTTTCTTCTGTGAACAGAAATGTGCTTACATAGATAGAGGTACAACTTTGTAACACCTATTCATTATTTTGGAATAGAGAGATGGGGTGGTAAATTGAGTTAAAAAAAAATGCCACAGCATTTTACAACATCCATTATCAAGTGAGAAAATCTTTATTTTTACTTCTTTAATCTGGATTTGGCGTTGTAACTTGCTTTAGCTAGTGAAACATTAGCATGCATGATGCAAGCAGAAGCTTAAAAAATGCTTTTTCACTGGGACTTTCTGTTTTTGGAACCCATTTGCCATGTGAAAAAGCTTGAGTTAGCCTGCTAAATACATGCAGCATTTTCACCCTAGCCAATAGCCAGACATGGATAAGGCCATCCAGGATCAATCAACTCTCATATGATTCACAAGCTAATTGCAGTGGATTGAAGAATCCAGACAAGATAAATAGAATAGCTCAACTAATTCCAGTCCAACTTGTTTACTCACTGAGTCAGGAACTAATAAATTATATTTGCTGTGTTTGTTACACAGTAACATTTGACTGATACAGATGGTATAGCTGGCTCAAAGCTGCAAAGAGATTAAAGTGAGACGGATCATTTTCTGTTGAGTTCTGAGTCATACTGCAGATCATATTTCTTGCCAGAGCAGTGACCTGATTCGTTATAACACTGAGTCTTATTCTAACTCCAGAAGGTTGAAGACAAAAGGAGTCTGTAATACTGCCTACTATCATGTGCCACACCAAAGAAAATTTATGTTGGAATTTTTACCTTTCAGTTTATGTTGGCATGTTGTATACACATCTCCAGATCTGATCTCAAAATAAGCATTTGAAAAGAGTGAATCTGTGATCTACAGAATGCTAATAGATCTATGTGCCTTTCATGCAGTATCCCTGGAGCCCACCACATTTAATTGTAACTAAAATCAATTGCATATTCTTGCCAAGGAACTCATTTACAAACCAGGTACAGAAATCTGCCAATTGTGGGAGAACCTATATAATATAGAAACATCTAGACAGAAGGGAAGGAAAATTGAAGCCATAAGTAAATCAGGAGCTCTAGAACAGGATTCAGTGTATCTGGGGTCTAAGAGTATACATTACTAAAAAGTTCCTAGGGGATACCATTTCTTTTTTTTTTTTTTAATAAAAAAAAATTTTAGGTGATACCATTTCTGCTGTTCCATACATCATACTTTAAGTAGCAGTTCACTGGGTCTCTCCTGGTCTTTGAGCAGCTTAAATGACTTTGACAGAATTTATAATGCAGTAATTAGACTTTCACTATTGGATATTAAAAATAACATTTCATTGGAAAAATATACTTCAGTGCATAAAACCCCAACAAATACAAGACTCAATGAAAGCTCCTGATTTCATTATTCTGTGACTTCATAATGAGAATTTTCTTATCTCAGGGCTTATGCCTGTTAAAATTTAACTTTCTATGCTGTTTCTCTGAAAATATTGATAACTTGATGAAATGATACCTGTATAATATGGACATCAGAGGTTTTTATTTTATTTTTCACTTTCATTGTACCTTAAGTTTAGTTTCTCCTCAAGATTTATCAGATAAAGGTTGATATTTTGGGAGGAAAAATACTTCTGATGTTTAAGTGTAAAGTCTACCTGCATGTCTACTACCTCTGGAAGCACCAAGTGCCAAAGTTTATCAACTTAAAGTCTGTAATATGTAGTATTTTCTTCCTACTTTGCTAACACCTGCTTAGTTTAGAATAAATAATTTACTAATTCTAAACTTACTGATTTCTACATTAACTACCTTGTTGGGAGACTATTAAAATATAAACACTTGATTCCTGTTGGTCTTCCTTTTTTTTTTCTTGGAGGCTTTCTAAAGAAGCCCAATGATTTCCTAGAAATCTTATTACTATAAAAATCCTTGCTTGTGTGCTAAGAAGTATCATAGAAAAGAAGACCCATTCATAGACTTCGAATATCTGAATATAAGCATTATGTTTCAAACTTTCTACTTCCTACCTATAACACCACGAACAGCTTAGTTTAGCCTTTCTCAAACTTGAAATTACTCACTTGTAAAAAGGGATGTCTTCTTCATAGCTCTCGATACACAGTAATTGCTCTTTTTAGAAAATTGTAGCTGTCTTCTTTCTTTTCAACATTATGTCATCTGTGGCAACAGAGAATGAATCAGCTTCCTCTTCTGCAGGAAAGCATTTTCAGTGTTCATTCATTTATTTATTAATTCAAAAATATTCACAGAACACTTAGTTCTAGGCAATGTACCATATATGAAGTCTAAACATATGAACAGGTACAAGTTTTTATTTGCAGTTACCTGGGGATTTAAATGTATAAAGAAAAAATTGTAACAGTGTTCTCTTAGTTTGAGCTCCTATAACAATATATTCTAGACTGGATGACTTAGACAACAAACCTTTGTTTCTCCCTTCTTGACATTGGGAAGCCCAAGATTAAGGTGTCAGCAATTCAATTCAGTATTGGAAAAGCCCTCCCTCCTGGTTTTCAGATAGCTATCTTCTTGTTGCATCTTCACTTGGTGGAAACGGAAGGATCTTGTTTCTTCTTCCTCTTCTTATAAGAGCAAAAATCTCATTATGGGGTCTCCACTTTCCAGACCTCATCTAAAGGCCTCATCTCTAAACCCCATTATACTGGGATCAGGGCTTCAGTATACAAACACTGAGGAGACAGACACATTGTCTATAGCAAATGTTAAAATGTGATAATAAAGCTATGCATCAGGTATTATCATAGCACAGAAGAAATATAATCCAGACTAGAGATAGGATAAAAATGTTATTATGGTTAATTTTTTGTGTCAACTTGACTAGGCGTAGGGATGCCCAGAGAGCTGCCAAACCATTACTTCTGGGTGTGTCTGTGAAGGTGTTTCTGGAAGATATTAACATTTAATCTTTAGACTAAGTAAAGAAGATCACTCTCATCAATGTGGGTGGGCATCACCTAATTTGCTGAAGGCATGAATAGAACAAAAAAGCAAAGAAAGGACAAATTCTGCTTTGCTTGAACTGAGATATCCATCTTTTGCCCTTGGACATCAGTGTTCAGATTCTCTAGCATTCAGACTCAGATTAGGACTTCTACCACTGGCTGCCCTGTTTATCAAGGCTTTGGGTTTGGATTAAAACAATACCACTGACATTCCTGGGCCTCAAACTTGGAGATGGCAGGTAGTGGGAGTTCTCAACCTCCATAATCACAAGAACCTGTCCCTCTTAGTAAATCTGTTTCTATATATCTATATCCATTCCAGTGGTTCTGTTTCTCTGGGAAACCCTGACTAATAAAAAGACACTCCAGACAGAAAAGACAAACAGAACTATAATTTTCTGTGGCCAATACATTACACTGCACCTTGCTAGCATGATCTCATTTAGTTTCCAGATCACATGGTAGAAAAGAAATGACTATTCCTAGTTTACAGATGAGAAAGGTGAGATTTCAAGAAGTAGGTGAATATTGTCATATATTCATATTATCATATATATTCATATACCCTAGTAGAACTAGGATTTTGAAATCGGTTCTTTAACGCTAGAGCCCAAATACTAGTCTAGTCCAATATAATTTAAGTGTATGACACAAACTTTTCTAGGCTATTTGCAAAGAAATATAAGCAGCTGGACATTTCTGGGTTATAAATATAAAACAGAGACTACCCATGAGAGCATCCAAATATATAAAACAATAACACATAAAGAAATTCATTGATAATAATACAATAATAGCAGGGGACTTTAACACCTCACTTACATCAATGGACAGATCATATAAACAGAAAATAAACAAGGAAACACTGGCTTTCAATGACACACTGGCTGGGGCCCCTGGATGGCTCAGTATGTTAAGCATACAACTTTGGCTTAGGTCACGATCTCATTTCTCATGCGTTCAAGCTCCATGTTCAGCTCTGTGCTGACACCTCAGAGCCTGGAGCCTGCTTCAGATTCTTTGTCTTTCTCTCTGCCCCTACCTCACTTATTCATTCTCTCTCTCTCTGTCTCTCTCTCAAAAATAAATAAACAAAATCTTAAAAAAAAGAATAAGTGAATGGCACACTGGACAAGATGCACTTAACAGATATAATCACAACATTTCATCCAAAAACAGCAGAATACACATTCTTTTCAAGTACAGATTGAACATACTCCAGTATACATCACGTTAGGTCACAAAACAGGCATCAACAAATACAAAGAGATTAAAGCCATACCATGCACATTTTCTGACCACAGTGCTATGAAAATAGAAGTCAACCAAAAGAAAAAATATGGAAAGACTAAAAATGCATGGAGGTTAAATAACATGGAGGGATCAACCAGGAAATCAAAGAAGAAATTTTAAAAATATGGGAAAACAAATGAAAATGAATACACAAACAGCAAAGGCAGTCCTAGAACACAAATATATAACAATACAGGTGAACCTCAAGAAGCAAGAAAAATTTCAAATAAACAACCTAACCTTACATCTAAAGAATATAGAAAAGAATGACCAACAAAACCTAAAGCCAGCAGAAGGAAGGGAATAATGAAGATTAGATAGAGCAGAAAAAAAGTACATAGAAACTGAAAAACTAAGAATAGATCAATGAAACCAGTATCTGGTTCTTTGAAAAAATAATGAAATTGATAAACCCCTAGCTAGAGTTACCAAAAAGAAAAAGGACCCAAATAAATAACAAATGAGAGAGGAAAAAATAATAAAGAGCACCACAGAAATACAAACAATGACAAGAGAATGTCATGTAAAACAATATGCCAACAAACTTTACAACTTAAAAGAAATGGATGAATTCCTAGAAACATAGACATCACCAAAATGAATCAGGAAGAAATAGAAAACTTGAACAGACCAATAACCACCAAGAAACTCCCAACAATCAAAAGTCCAGGACTAAAAGTCTTCACAGGTGAATTCTCTAAAAAATAAAGAAGAGTTAATACCTATTTTTCTCCAGACTGTTCCAAAATAAAGAAAAGGAAGGAAAATTTCCAAAATCATTCTGTGAAGCTAGAATTATCCTGACACCAAAACGAGATAATTACGCTACAAACAAAACAAAACAAAAACTAAAAGCCACTATCCTTAAAGAATGTAGATATAAAAATTCTCAATAAATTACTAGCAAACCAATTTCAACAGTACATTAAAAATTCGCCATGATAAAGTGGGATTTATTTCTGGGATGCAAGGGTGACTCAATATTCACAAATCAATCAACATTATACATCCTATCAATAAGAGAAAGGATAAGAACCATATGATCATATCAATAGATGCAGAAAAAGCATTTTACAAAGTACATTTATGATAAAAACCCTCAATAAAGTAGTTTTAGAGAGAACATACCTCAATATAATAAATGCCACATATGAAAACCCCACAGAAAGTATTATCCTAAATGGGAAGAAACAGAGAACTTTTCCTTGTGGTAAGGAACAAGACATGGATGTCCACTCTCACCACTTTTATTCAACATAGTACTGAAAGTTCTAGCCAAAGCAATCAAACAACAAAAAGAAATAAAAGACATCCAAATCAGCAAGGAAGAAATAAAAGTTTCAGTATTTACAGATGACATGATACTATATGTAGAAAATCCAAAGACTTCACAAAGAAACTGTTAGAACTGATTTTTAAAAAGTTCAGTAAAGTCACAGAATATGAACATATAGAACAACATATAGAAATCTGTTGAATTTGTAGACACCATTAATGAACCAGTAGAAAGAGAAATTTTTTTAAAAATCCCATTTACCATAGCACCAAAAATAATAGCATATGTAGGAATAAACCTAACTAAAGAGGTAAAAGGCCTGTACTCTGAAAACTATAAAACACTGATGAAAGAAGTTGAAGATGACACAAACAAATGGAAAGACATTCTGTGCTCATGGATTGAAAGAACAAATGTCATTAAATTGTCTACACTACCCAAAGCAATCTATACCTTTAATGCACCCTTTTCAAAACTTATAAAACTGAACACCCAGATGAATAATCCAATTAAAAATGGGCAGAAGATGTGAATAGACACTTTTTCAAAGAAGACATACAGATGACCAACATACACATGAAAAGATGTTCAACATCACTTATCATCAGGGAGATGCAAATAAAAGCTTCAATGAAATATTACCCCACACCAATCAGAATGGCTAAAATAAAAAACACAAGAAATGACAAGTGTTGGCAAGGAGGTAGAGAAAGGAGAATGTTCTTCTATTGTTGGAGGGAATGCAAACTGGTGCATCCACTGTAGAAAATGGTATGGAAGTTCCTCAGAAAGTTAAAAATAGACCTACCCTAAGATCTAGCAATTGCACTACTAGATATTTACCCAAAGAATACAAAAATACTAATTCAAGGGGATACATGCACCCCATTGTTTGTAGCAGCATTACCTACAACAGCCAAATTATGGAAACAGCCCAAATGTTTTTCAATTGATGAATGTATAAGGAAGTTGGTGTGCACACACACACACACACACACACACGATTACCTAGTCATAACAAAGAATGAAATCTTGCTATTTACAATTCCATAGATAGAGCTAAATAGTACTATGCTAAGTGAAATAAGTCAGTCAGAGAAACACAAATACAATATGATGTCACTCATATGTTGAATTTAAGAAAAAATGAGCAAAGGAAAAAGGAAAGAGAGAGAGAGAGGCATACCCAGAACCAGACTCTTAATTATAGAGAATAGACTGATGGTTACCAGAGGGGAGATGGATGGTTGGGATGGGTTAAATAGGTGATGGGGATTAAGGAGTGCACTTGTAATGAGTGCTGGGTAATGTATATAATTGTTGAATCACTATATTGTATACCTGAAACTAATATTACACGGTATGTTAACTAACTGAAATTTAAATAAAAACTTTAAAAAATATATGGGAGTCAGAGAGTAGTGAAAGTTGAATCCAGAGACTTAAGCAATGGTTGTGTGATTGAGGACACTGGTGTCAAATTAAGGAGCTGAGTTTCTCCTTGCAGCAATGAAGATCTCTCGAATGATGATATCCAAGAGGAAGATGAGGACAGATTTGTGTATTAGTCTGATTCCTTTGGCAGTCAGTGAGATCATGGCTTTGAGAGATTTAAATAAAACCTAGAACTAAGAATATCTGTTTAGAAACTTCAGTAGTTTTCAAACGGAGTGGTTATGAGAGCAATAGGGTAAGAAGGAATAAAATAATATGAGCAATTATTAAAATATGCAATTTGGAAATCTTAATGCTAGGATAGAAGAAATATAAAAATAGAAGAGAAAGGACTGTTTTGTAGCCTCATGCATTAGGTAGGCAGCCAGTGCCATCAAGAAGATAGAGAGAAGCAGGGGACAGGATCAAGAGTTCAATTTTGAATGTGCTGAGTTTGAGGTGGAAAGATGTCCAGCAGGCATAAACCAGGGTTAGGAACCATAGCTCTCTATGCCTTCTTACAACTATAGTCATTCCCAACATAAATGCATAATGATCACTGCCATCTTTCCTAAAGTATATCAATTACACTTTAATAAGTTGAAGGAGAATATCAACAGGAAACAGTTTCAACCTTATAGAAATTTCAAAAATGTATGTCTTGTATGTCAACATATGCATATTTTCTTATTCCCAAATTTATGTACCACTTCTCTCCTCTGTAGTTTTTTTCAGGGATTACTGGCAAGTTTCCTCTATGTCTTCAATGAGTTCTTACAAGCCCTAGGTCCTAGAATATTTTATCAATATATCTGATGTTAACTTAAGCTTCATTCATTTCTTAATGAAATATTCTTTGCTCTTCTGGTTTGAAAATTATTGTCAATGATAGAGTAAGAACTAGTGTGTTCTGCTTTCTTCTTCCCATTTTTCAGTACTATTCTATCTTCCTAGAGGCAATATACCCATCCCATGTTTGTTACTCTTTTCAGTTAAAACATGAGTTCAAAATATCTTATCTGTATCATACTAAGAAAATGTCAAATTCTTCTGTTTTTTGCCATCTAGATACTTTTCATTCAAACTATTCCCATATTTTAAAATTATAGTTGACTCCTTTCAACTCCAGGTGTGTGTGTGTGTGTGTGTGTATATACATATATATATATATATATGTATGTGTATATATGTATATATATGTGTATATACATACATACATGTGTATATACATACATGTATATACACACACATATATACACATATATACATACATATATATATTATAAGATCTTACCTCTCCTTGCATTAGATTATGTATACTTACATTAATAAATTTACCAAACTTCTAAATACAGCTGAACCCATTTAGGACTCCCCTAATCAGAACATAGTCATGCTTTTATACTTCATATTATCACAGCGTAGTTTCAGGAAGATGAAAATAACTTCAGTAATGTTTAATAGTTTCTTCTTTGCTACATGTTTCTTTAATATAATATGACTCTTTTCTACTGAAAGCCGTGTCACATCTACATTTTTACTCATTTTGTTCCTGGTTATCATAATTACCACAAAGCAGCTATTTTCTCAATATTCTTATTACTTTTCCAGAGAAGTTAAGCATTTATCAATCCTCTGTTTTCAGATAATGATACATACATACAGCATATTTTCATCCCTACTATATCTTACAGCTGTGATGCTGTCTGCAATCCTTATTAGAAAAGCCTTGAACTTATCAACCATCTGATCAAGTAGGCTATAAATCACTTCCATAACAATGCCATCTTTGTGTCTTTCTTTTCATCCTGATTCATGTGTGTACATCAGCTATATTACTCTTAGGTGTTCAGAATTCCAAAGAGGGTTATGAAAAATTACTTGAACTGCTGGCCACAATCAGTCCCTCATTTTATTTCTTTAGTAATATCTTATTTTCCATGGTTTTCTGATTTTCTAAACCATTCTAGAAAAATCTCCATTTGAAGAAGGAAAATAAAGCCAGTGCATTGATTTGTAATTATCCATAATTATCCCGATCATTCATGGGGAATCATAATGCCTTTTAATGAGCCTTTCTGTCACTGGCTTCCTTCATATGTCTTTTCTTTCTTAATTTCCCACTTCTTTCCACTCTGAACCATTTATGCAATTTGCAAGACCTCACATTTGTAACATGTTATTGAACGTGTTCCATTCACCACATTCATACCAGTGAGGTGCACAAAGCTCATATTACCTTATGTTTCATTTGTTTTATCTTACATCACCTACTGAGTCGAAGTTCTGAGGGGTATACATCTAGTTTCCACCTGAGTACCCTTAACAGTAGCCAGTACATATTCTACATGCTCTATAGTTACAAACCAAATGAATAAATATATCTGTAATAGTAGCCCTAAAATTTCCTGTCCAACTATCAAATTGATTGTATTAGAAATGAAAAATCAGTAGTTCACTTCATAGTGGTCACTTACTAATTCACATGCACTAAATTCAAAAATAGCAATCAGAATAATTGATTAAAACAACTAAATTGGACTCCATTACTGTGCTTTAAAGTAAAATATTAAGCATAAATTTTTTTATTGCACTGGACGTCAACACAAATCCAGAGAGACGTAATCATGTTAACATCTTCAACATATCAACAGTCAGATACACAGAACTGCTTGAGTCATTTACTTTAGTCAATACTTAAATAGGAAGCTGACTCCTTAAAATGTACTCTTTCAATTTTCTATTTGCATAATTAAAGCTATGGAAGAAGCTCATTTGCACAGTTTGTTTTCCCAAGATAAGTAGTTACCATGACAATGGTTATTGTTTGAGGATGATCAGGATATTAGTATGAGTATTATTCAGTGCAGAATTATCAGAGAATGATCCTACTCAATTAAATCAGTGCATCTAAAAAAAAAGAATATATCCATTCTGAGCTTTTCTTAAATGAGATTTTTAAAATTACATTTTAGGAAAGATAGATTTTTTTTCCAAAAAAGCACAATACTACTAATTTATTCAAATGTCACAAAAAACCCACTTAGATCAGGCGATACACCAGCTCTGTTCCCTATAGAAGGACAATGTCTTCTGTTCATGAAAATTACCTACTGTGACAGTGTCACAAAAAGAGCATTTCAACAGAAACAGCATCACCAAGAATAATTGACTCTTGGGGCGCCTGGGTGGCTCAGTTGGTTAAGTGTCTGACTTCGGCTCAGGTCATGATCTCACAGTTCATGGGTTCAGGCCTGGCGTTGGGCTCTGTGCTGACAGTTCAGAGCCTGGAGCCTGCTTCGGATTCTATGTCTCCCTCTCTCTCTGACCCTCCCCTGCTCACACTGGCGCTCGCTCTCTCTCTCTCTCTCTCTCAGAAATAAATAAAACATTAAAACATTTTTAAAAGAATTGACTCTTAAAATTATGATTATAGGATTAAGAATGTATTTCTTTTTTCCATAAATAAGTTAGCTGTATAAAATGAAGTATATAGTATGTAGCAAGCAGACAATAGGATTAAAAACATCAACAACAACCTAGGGGTTTCTGAGCTTTGTTTTGCTACTTTGAGCATGTATATAGAGGCATAACCTGAGACTTTTTCCCTCTAAATTGAGGGAAATAATTGTTAACCTGTCTCACAGATGTTTGTGCTACCTACAACATATATTAAAATTGTGAATAATCGTATCTTCTCTCATGTTTCTGTCATTAATTATGTCTTCTCTTATCAATGGGCACGGCTGCCATATACGGTTATTCAAGATATCCACTTAAAATTACCAAATGAGATATACACATAGAAACAATGGGGGAGCCCTACAATTTGGCTACTTCTGTACCACTAAGGTTTGTTATCAGTTATATAATATACCTTTATTTATCAGCATATAAATCTGTGTCAAAATGAAAAAGAATATTGGATTCTAACTTATTTGCTCTTTCAAATGGCTAAAATTTCCAGAAGACATCTTTGTATTTCTTGAATGATTTGTATTATTTCTACATGTCAAAATAGTTGCTAATCTAGTTGCATTCCTTTTGAATTATACTTTTTGACTGTAAATAACTTAAAGCAAAAGTAGAAGAAAAATTTGAATCATTACCTTCAGATTGCAAATATATATAGCTCTGATCCTAAGTAGAAAGAACATGTCAATCAGCTTTTCAAAATAAAATTTAATTTTCAAGAAATCTCCTATTTTTGATGAGTTTTAGAGCTCTTTGCCCCACCTCACAACATCCCAAGTGGACTGGGTGTTCCTCTTCCTGCAGTAAGAAATACTTTGGTTGCAAAGTCAGAGCAGTTGTCCCACCTTTAACTGTTTAGAATTGAATGCTTTGCTATAACTTTCACATTACCCATTCTAAAGAAACCTAACACACTAGTAAAACAAATAACTTTTATTTCTGAAAATGAGACACCAGCTTTGCCACAAGATAGAAACAAGGATTTTTAAAAAATAAAATTATTCAAATCTAAAATATTTGCATAAGAAAGATCAGCTCTAGCTCTTTCCAATAGAAATAAAGCTTGCTCATTTTTGTTTTTCTAATTTTTTAAAACATTTTTTAATGCTTATTGATTTTTGAGAGAGAAAGAGACAGACAGACAGAGTATGAGAAGGGGAGGAACTGAGACAGAGGGAGACACAGAATCTGAAGCAGGCTCCAGGCTCTGAACTGTCAGTACAGAGCCCAATGAGGGGCTTGAACTGACAAACCACAAGATCACAATCTGAGCCAAAGTCAGATACTGAAGCGATTGAGCCACCCAGGCACCCCTAAAGCATACTCATTTTTAGAAGGTAATTGGGAAATGAGTATCAAGTTTCTTAAAAGTATTCATTTTTCTTGTCCTGCTAATTTCATATTTAAGAATTTTTCTCCCACACTTAAGAATTCCATTATTAAGAATCTCATATATCTCTCCTAGGGAAATAATCCTGAAATACAAATAATGACTTCTACATAAAGACATTCTGACATTATCAATATATTAGAAATACCTAAAAGTCTTACATTATTATTATTTTAATAATTGACTATATTGAGTTCATGTATCAGGGCACTTTTCCATATGACGGAAAACCCAATTCAAATTTACTTAAACTAAAAACAAAATACGTACATCCGTGAAAGAAATCTATCAGTTGACACGGCTGAAATCATTAGGGATATCCCAGAAAGACCTGTAAGTACTTGGAGAGCAAAAACAACCTTTCTGTTCAGCCTCATCCATGTGGCTTGTTTTCTTGAAGTATCAACATGGCTGTACTAGAATTACAGAACGCAAGTACATTCTGTACAAGAAATAAAAGGAACTCTTGTGGATTTTACATGGGTTCTGGAATTTATTCTTATTATACCATATTATTTCAGTGAAACATTCCTGAAGCAATCTCTGTGGCTAGCAAAATTATCCCAACTGGCCAAACTTTGGTCATGTGCCTACCCTGAATGAATCACTATAACAAGAGACATACTGTCATGTTTGTTTGTTTCTTTAATTTTGGGTTCTCAAAGTCCCTTGACCTTGAGAAAATACACTAACTTCTTAGAAACTAGTTTCCCATCTATCAAATGAGGTTGGACCAGAGATAATTTGGATTATTTTGAAAGCCTTCAAACCATATCTATGATACTACTGTGTTGACAGACATAAAAACATTCCTTGGGCAGGAACAAGCATTTCAGGATAAAGTATAAACCTGAAGCATGTGCTCTGTTACCCAGCAAGTCTTGCAAAAATATCACAGTTAACTTGAAAGAACTGTGTCAAGGAGGACAAGAACCGAGTTTTTAAAAATAAAGTATTTTAAAATACTGACTTAATTAGATTGGATGATAACAGTTTTGGTGAAAGCATAATGAGGAAACCTATCAGAGTCTAAGATAGATCAAATCTATGGATCTCATTACTTTGCAATATTATTCTTTAGGTTCGTGTAAATGACACAATTTGAAACACATACAGCTTTTTAATCTGGATTTTATGATATAATCATATCAATTCAGATTCCCACACTTGAACAGCTGGTCTAAGAGATATTTCTGTCCCTTTTAATTCAATCGATCATGTCTCCTAAATATGAAATATTAAAGTTAAGATACTTTGTTAAGGCCCTATTCTTTGGATACACAGAATGAATGAGTTCTTGTACTGATGTAAAAGCTTTATCCTAAGAAATTTTTGTTATTTTCATTGTGTTAATAACTGATTTTCTCCTACTAATTGAATACTCCGGATCTCATAAATTTGCAAGAAATGGGGGTGCATTAAGGTGGGAGACAGTGAAGAAAAGAGTAAGGACCACTAAAAATTTAATCCTCCCTATCCTGAAATTCACTTGCTAGTTTAATTTTTTGGTGCTTAGTGTACTGTGTGTGAAATAGTACAGTTGGCACCTTTATTCCCTTTTTTTAGATTATGTGATGTTTTATATAGTTATGTATCATGATTTACCAAAAGTGGAGTCAGATATAAAAGGAAAATGTCTGAAGTGAAAAATTACAGCTTGTATCAGATCTACGGGGGCCCTATTTTTAGGAATGAGGGTTTCTTCACAAGCTTTTGGATGACAAATGACTCATCACACATATACTACATATTTGGCAAATCTTTCTAGAAACTGTATGGATAATTAGAAATCCTTATTAAAAAGTCACTGTAGTTTATAAAATATTTAAAATAATTACATATGATTATGAAATTACTTCATAAAGCACAGAGCAAAATCATAAAGTTCCTGCATGAGTCACTCAAGCCTAGACCCAGTTTTTTTTTCTTTGAGGCAAATGATTCTTATTCACTAATTATAAGTTTTGATTAAGTTGGATGAATAAAGAATGCCTGTTAGTCTACTGGTCTTGCCAAAGACAGTTTTTTTTTTTTTTTCTGGCATAAAAACAAGACTAGAAACAGAAGTATACAAATCTCATTCTAACATGACAGTAGAGAAATTTATCACTTAGTAGAAGCTTTTGGTGCAATATTTATAGGAAAATTTATACTTCTCTTGGGATATATACATTTCTCCTGCATTTAATGAGTTTTTTTTATGATATGTGTCTATAATGTAATGCAGCTAATTTTATACCAGCTTTTTAGTATTGACTTATCCAGATGAAGCTGGCCTCTTTGAAGCAGCCATCTTGGTAGGCTACACATAGATTCCAACCATACTGCTTTTACAATGCTACTGGGAGGAGGAGAGAGTGAGGAAGAAGCAACAGGGCAAGGAAGAAAAAAAAAAAGGAAAGAAGGAAGAGTGAAGAGAAAGGGAACAGAATATTATTCTTTTTCAAGGATTAGTAGCTACATACCAGGCACTGCCTCATAACAACAGTGAGACAGGTATTACTAGCCTTGTTTTATAGATAAGAAAACTTATCAAGAAGGTTAAATAACATATTTGCTCATAGCTCTCTGGATTAGCAATTTGGGATGGGCTCAGAGAGGCAGGTCTTCCAGTAGTTATGACTGGGGTCACTCATGTGACTGGTCATCAGACGGCTTGTCTAGGCTGAATGGGCTAAGGTAGCTAACTCCCGTGTTTGATTGGTGGGAATGGCTATTGGCCAGGCCACATTTTTTATCAGGCTATCTTAAACTTCTTGATATAGTGGCTATAGTCCAAGAGAGTAAGCTCCAATATGCAAATGCTTATCAAGATTCTACTTGTGTTATGTTTGCTGTAACAGTATCTAGTATAAGTATTACACATTTAGAGAGTGGTAAGATTTTGACTGAAATCCAGATTCTTCTGATAATAATCTTTCTGCTCTTTCCAATGTCTCATACTGTAAGTGACGTTTCAATAAATGTTGCAGAGACCATGGTTAAGAAGGATAGCTTGTGCATGGTTTGGCAGTAGTAACAGCCCATCTCATTAAAGGTCTGTTGTTTTTAAAAATATATTTAATATTCCTTGCATTTTTTAGCTTTGCTATGGCAACAAACTCTACCATTTTAAAAGAATAGTTATTACAGTTCTCAGATTGTTCTCAGAATATGATACAAAATCTAAAGGGTCAATTTATATCTCAAGGAGTCATGGTCTCCTTTAATTCACTCTAGCAATAAAATTCCTCTCAAAAAAATTTTTTAGTAAATTTTATTCTATTCATCTCCTTTACCTGAAACCACACTAACAAACATTTTTCTGCCATTCTTCACTAAAACTCTGCTTCCCAGTACAGGAACCAGCAGTCACATATAGCTATTGAGTATTTGAAATGTGATTTATTTAAATTGAAATGTGATATAAATGTAAAGCACACACCTGCTTTTCGACACTAAGTACAAAAGAATGGAAAATGTTTCATTAATATTTCTACATGGATTTCATATGGATACTATATTATTTTCTACATATTATATTCAAATAAAATGTACTTCTTAAAATTAGTAAATTTATTGAAATTAATTTTGTCTGCTTTTTACTTTTAAACACTAAATTTAAATTTCTTTTGGACAGTGATATTCTATTGCTAATTTTGGTTGCTTTGAGATTAACATTATTCCTTGGGATAACAACCCTTACAGGGTCTTTAAGACCTTTTGTCCAACTGAAAGGATTTTCTGGTTCCATCTTAATCCAGTAAAAGGTCTTAGAGTGTCAAATAACAACATTGAGTTAATCTTTATGTCCTGAGATCTTAACTTGAGGGTATTTTGCTGGTAGGAGATGAGAAAGCATTGCATCTTTAACCCACTAGACCTAAAATGTTGGAGTCATCCCTCTTCTCTGTCTTCAGCCTCAGAAACAGGCCAATATATTTTTATAACATCTAACTACATATAGCTTAATAACAACCAAATCGTGCTATGAAAATTCTTCTCAATATCTCTTTGCCTAAAGTCATAAGATTATTAGATGCATTTTATGCTTCCAACATACTGCAGGCAATCATTTTATAAAATATTTTACCAATGTAAAAATTGTTATTTTTCCTGACTCCTATAACAGTTTTCTTACTATATACTTCCGATTCTATATCTTATTGTTTTTATTTTTATTTTTTGCATAATGCCACTTCTTAAACCATTTATTTTACTGGATAATTTTTGTAGTAATTTACAACTCCTATATCTTGGAGGCTTACAAAATAATAATAATTTCTTGTCCATGTAACATAAGAGCAATGGGTTGACTGTGTTCTCACCCTTTCTCCTGGGCATATCTGGACTCAATTAGGTTCCATGTTTCTCCTCATTCTGGAACACAGACTGAAGGGACCAGCCACTATCTGAAAATGCAGTTTTCTCTGACAAAGGACAGGAATAAAACAGGCACAGCCCAACCATGAAAGCGCATTTAAAGATTCTGCTTAGGTATGGCAAATGTTATTTCTGCTTATATGGAACTAGCCAGGACATGTCATATGACCAAGCTCAAAAGCAATGCCTACAGGGAAGGAAGGAAAGGGTGAAGAGGAAATAAATCTTTATAAGCTCATAATTCAACCTACCATATGAATTTTTCAGAATTATGTCTCAAACCAATTTTCCTGCCATACATAACAAAATCAATATTCTTAAGAGTCCACCATACATTCATCTCAAAACTAGTATTCCCAGGCTTTATCTCTTTATTCATCCAGGAAGAATTTATCAACATATAACTTTGAAAGATGAAGATTTTCTGCCAATGATGATGTTTCAAAGAATATATCACAGACTGTGAGGCCAACCCATACTCAAAATAATAACTAATGTGTTAGTATTGGTGATACCATGGCAAAATAAAAAAAAAAGCCTCTCTTAAAAAATTTAGCTCTATTAAAACAATCACCATTTTGCATACATTCAGTTTACTTACACTTTTCATTTCCCAATCTATTTCCTTTCTTTTTGACATTTACCTATTGATAAAATGAAACCATTCCAACCTGAACCTCAGATAATTCAAGGCAACTTTAGCGATCTTCAAATAAGACTGTTGGCCTCCTTTGGAAAGAATGAAGAATATTCTTTTATTCTTCATTGTTTTCCTCAAAAAGCATAATATTTTTCTATTTTTAAAAAATTGTTTAAACATTTATTTACTTTTGAAAGGCAGATACACAGAGCACAACTGGGGGAGGGGCAGAGGGAGAGGGAGACACAGAATCCGAAGCAGGCTCCAGCCTCTTAGTTGTCAGCACAAAGGTCAACATGGGGCTTGAACCCACAAATTGTGAGATCATGGCCTGAGCTGAAGTAAGACACTTAACTGACTGAGCCACCATGTGCCCCCAGAATATTTTTCTAGAAATGCCTGTATTAGTTTACAATGTTTTAAAAACTTCAGGCTGCGTGGGTGACTCAGTTAGGTTAAGTGTCTGACTTCAGCTCAGGTTGCGATCTCATGATTTGAGGGTTCAAGCCCTGCGTTGGCCTCTGTGCTGACAGCTCAGAGCCTGGAACCTGCTTCAGACTCTGTGTCCCCTTCTTGTTCTGCCCCTCCCTTGCTCATGCTGTCTCTCTCTCCCTCAAGGATAAATAAAACATTAAAAAAACAAAAACAAAAAGCACCTAAACTTCATGTATTTTACTTTATTATTTCTAACAAAATATTTAAATACAGAAGTGTTTTTTTTTTTAATTGCCATTCTCTAATAAAAATTATTTGGATCTCAATTTGAAGACTGAGGATTTAGAAAACCAAAAATGAATCAACTCCACTAAAAAGAGTTCATTGTGACATCTTAATGAAGAAGACAGAGAGTTGGCAAAGAAGCATATGAATAGGTGCTATGCATCATATGTTATCAGGGAAATGCAAATTAAAACATCAAGATAGCACTATATGCCGGTTATAGTGCCCAAAACCTGAAATACTGATACCACCAAATGCTGTTGAGGATGTGGACCAAAAGGGACACTCACAGGGTAGATGGAAATACAAATGGTATAGCTACTTTAGAAGAGAGTTTGGTGATTTCTTTAAAAAACCAAACACACTCTGTACCATACAACCCAGAAATCCTTGGTGTTTACCAAAAGGAGTTGAAAACATATATTCACTAAAGCAAAACAACATCAAATAAACAAAACCAACCTGCTGACAGATGTTTATAGCTTTATTCATAATTGCCAAAACTTGGAAGAAACCAAGATGTCCTTCAGTAAGTGAATGGGTAAATAAATTTGTATATCTAGATAATGAAATATCATTCAGTGCTAAATAAAATGAGATATCAAGCCATGAAAAGACATGGAGGAAATGTAAATACATTTTACTAAGTGAAAGGAAGCTAATATGAAAAGGGTACATATGCTGTGATTCCAACTACCCAACATTCTAGAGTAGACAAAATTATAAAGATAATAAAAATATCAGTGGTTGTCAGGGGTGTAGTGGGAGTGTAGGGATAAATAGGCAAAGCAGAGGAGTTTTAGAGCAGTGAAAATACTGTGTATGATATTATAATGATAAATATATGTCATCATATATTTGTCCAAAAGCATAGAATGTACAGCACCAAGAAGGTAAGGTAAGGTAAGTTACTTTAAGGTAAATTATAGACTTTGAGTGGTTATGATGTGTCAGTGTAGGTTCACTCTTTTTATTTTTTATTTTTTTTTACATTTTTATTTACTTTGAGAGACAGAAACAGAGCATGAGTGGGGGAGAGACAGAGAGAGAGAGAGGAGACACAGAATCTGAAGCAGGCTCTAGGCTCTGAGCTGTCAGCACAGAGTCCGATATAGGGCTCAAACCCATGAACTGTGAGACATAACCTGAGCTGAAGTTGGACACTTAACTGATTGAGTCACCTAAGTGCCCCAATGTAGGCTCACTCTTAAAAAAAAAAAAGTACCATACTGATAAGTGTTGTTGATATGGGGGAGGCTATGCATGTGTGAGTGGGAGTATATGGGAAATCTCTGTACCTTCCTTTCAATCTTGCTGTAATTCTAAAACTGCTCTAAAAAAGTCTTATTAAAAAAAAATGTTAACATTTTCATTAATTTTAAACCTATGGACAGCAAAATGCTGGTGAAATTTTCACCAAAATGGTCCTTTTATATTTTGGGAAAAATTAAAGTCTTAAAAAAATAAAATTATTTTATACCAACAAATATGTTTATCAACGTATTGAGCTCCTTACCATCTGCTAGGCGTTTCTTAACGCATTTAGATTAATTCATTCATGTAAATCCTATAACAAACCTAATCTCAGTTAGTTTATAAAATTTATTCAAATCCAGCAGAGAAAACGGAAATTATACAAAGGTGGAAAGAATAAAATTAACAAGAAAAATTTTAGCACCTAGAAACCTGTTAACTTATTAGAGTATTGAACTTTTATTTATGCTCCATTCTTAACATGATTTAGGCCTTTCATACTGTGAGGTTAGGTACATTTTTTTTTCTATTTTAGTACATGATTTTTGCTTTACTTACCACTTAACTACATGTTATGTATTGAATATTTGTGTCTACTCAAAATTTGTATCTTAAAGCCCTCAATGTAACTATATTTGGAGATAGGGCTTGTGAGGCGTTGATAATGGTTAAATGACATCTAAATGTGAGACCTTCATATAATTGGGCTGATGTCCTTATATGAAAAGGAAGAGACACCAGAGCACTCTCTCCATCATGTGAGGATACAGTGAGTAGGTGGCTGTCTGAAACCAGGAAGAGAGCTCTCACCAGAAACGGAATTGGCCTGCGCTTTGATCTTATACTTCCTAGCCTCAAGAACTATGAGAAGTAAATCTCTGTTGGCTAAACCACCGAGTCTGTGGTATTTTGTTAAAGCAGCCCAAAGCAGACTAGTATACTATATTTGTTATTTATTTTGTGATTAGCCATTATTTTCAAAGCATCATTTATTCAACAAGAATTCCATTCCTCAATGGATTTGGTTTGCCAACTTTATAAGGTAACATACATTCATATATGATAAAATGCATTTCAAAATTTTTAATTTATTTCTGTACCTAGTTCACCCTACTTTAATTATAACTTTTGTTAACATGCTGTGAAGTCTACTGCTATAAGCCTCTTCCGTCATTCCTCCCCCCCATTACTTCTATTTTCCAAGCATTTTCAGTATATTCTTCCAAACAAACTTTAGAATATTGTCATTAATTATAATTAGCATTGATTAAAATTACAAATTAATTATATAATAAAGAAAAATATTTAAATATTGAGTTTTCTATTCAGGAATAAAGCATTTTTGTTTGTTTTATGAATCACAGAAAGTTCTAAAGTTTCCTTTTGTTCATCCATTATCCTTCTTAAAATTTCTTATTTGTAATTTCTATTTTGGTTACTACTGAATAAGAGCACCTCCCTACAAAAATAAAAAGGTATTGTCATTTGATATTCTTATCATTTACTTAGATTTTAAAATCTCAGATCTTAAGATATTTCTTAATCTCAGATCTAAAGATCAAGATATTTAAATAAAAGTTCATCTCAATATTAATATTCTCGCAGCAGCCTGTGAGGATTCAAATGGTTGCTGGAATTGTAAACTTCATTTTCACATAAATTCTTTTCTGTGTTTGTTGAATTTGCTATTCCAAGGGATTCCATTTTGTTTGGCCCTCAATATGTATAAATAGTGTAGTTGTATATATCCTTTTTCTTGCTATTGCCTTTATTAATTCTGTAGAAGAAATCTAGACAATAACCAAAGAGAATTTGAGAAAGGGAGAAAGTCCTATAGTTAGGGCAATGCTGTAATTTGTCACTTAAATGAGATATTTATAAGAGTGACAAAGAACATTATTAAAAATTGTCCTAAAACAACTAACATAAAATAAGGTGGTTGCAGGGCAAACCAGAATAAGCCTGCCTATAGCCCGGTGGCTCTCTTATTTTTCCATTAGTCTTAACCTTGAACTTCTGAGCCCAGGTACTTCTCAATGATGGTGACATACAGAGAACTCAAAGTAGCATCTACCCATGGGGTTGGTGTCCTTCTGTCCTTAGAGTCAGTTCTCATCTTTCTTCTGTTACTGAAATTTCCACATTACCTGGCTTCTGACTGCATTAGACTTCTAGGAATCCTAGGCAAAGTAAGCTGGGGACAGAAAAAGGGGGTGGGGAGGCTCTGAGATCTCTACTCTTCCCTTTCAGCATCAGGTGGTAAGTCTGCTAGGGAATGCATTCTATAAATGGTTCCAGTTCCTTCCAGACAATCCTGCTACATTCTATCTTTTGTAATTGTCCTTTGGTATGATGGACTTTGAGTGATGTTGTCAGAAAACGAAGAGGCTACCTTTGGAACAGGATCTTTATTACATTAATGTTATGGAAAACAAAGAATCTTCTTCCAAGTATTTTGTTTACTTTAACATGAATAATCAATGTTCTTTATGGAAAAAATTCAAAATATAAATAAGCAAAAGGAGTGTCATAGAGTATACATGTTTTTCTATATTTTTCTCAAATTATAATTGAAACAGCCTTTTCCATGCAGAAACATGGAAAAAGAAACTTTTAAACATGCAGATGTAATATTATGAATATCCGGAAATTGTTTCATTAAAGGGTGATTTACTGTATATTCAATAATGTATTTAATATCCCTTATTAGAACACTTAACTTTTTCCCTCTTATAAAAAATATTATGATAAATGCATGCTGTGATAAATGTGTTATTGTGCATCTGTAAAATTATCTATGGTGAATTCTTGATAGTAGACTTTTAGCTTAAAAGTCATATTAGTTTTTAAGGTTTTTAACTCATATTGTTAAATTATTCTCCAGCAAACTTCTGCCCATTAGCATCATCAGTAAATCAAAGTGGTGTCTTCATTCATCACTGACACTCTATCATTTTCCCTCTTGTTGGTATAAAACACGAAAAAATGTATTCCATTGCCTTATTTTGAAATTATTTTATAACTAGTAAACTTGCTTTTTATGAAAAGTATGTAATTGGTCATGTTTCTTCTTTTATAATTTGTCTATAAATGTCCTCCAAACATCATCTATCTTATGGTATTCATGTTGCTTATGTTTTTCTTTTATAGTTGAAATAAACTAATTATGCATATATAGTTGTCATATGTCTTAACATACATTGTTCTGTTTGTTACTTGCCTTTCAAATGTGGTTTTATTTTTTATGACAGACATTTTTATTTTTATAAGAAAATAGTTAATGACATTTTCTTTAACCTGGAGTCAACAGCTTTTCTACTTGTCATCTGTCTAAACTCGGGCAGGTTAACAGCCTCACCTCTAATATTTTTCTCATTTGTAAATAAAAGAAGATAATAGTGCCCATCTCACATAGTTGTTATTAGAATTAACTACTAAGTGTTTTAACGTTTATTTATTTTTGATAGAGAGAGACAGAGCGCAAGTTGGGGAGGGACAGAGAGAGAGGGAGACAGAGAATTTGAAGCAGCCTCCAGGCTCTGAGCTGTCAGCCCAGAGCCCAACGCAGGGTTCGAACCCAGGAACTATGAGATCATGACCTAAGTCACAGTCAGATGCCCAATTGACTGAGCCACTCAGGGGCTCCTGAGATTAACTATTATAATATGTGTAAATTAGATCTAATAGGTAAATGCTATATAAAACCAAGGCATGTAGTAAGTTTTCCATCTATTCAAACACAGACCTGCTACCTCATAGTTTTGTTGAGTCTAGCTCAAATTTCTCTACATATGTCCAAATTCATTCTGTCTAGTATTATGTGTTCTTCCTTGTTCCAATGTGACACTTAATGAAGTATTTTCATTGTAAATTTGCTAACAGTTCTTTCTTACCTATTCATTTTTCTATTCATCCCAACTCTTTATTTCACATTTTTTTGTTCTTCATGTGTGTTATACTTCTGTTACTGAACTTCCCTGAGTCTATAAAACATATTTTCTTCTGCTACCTGAAATATACTGTTTTCAAAAGCATATATTTCCTCTTCTTTTTAAGGTAAGATATAATTTTATATCCCTTATATGGCATTACTTTCCCTCCAAGTCCCATATTTTTAGTTGTTTTATTTTCTTATCCTTCTCTTTCAATAAAATAAGTTCTCCCAGGTGAAAAACTTGTGTTTGCTTATAGGATTACTTGTCTCTACTTCCTGTGCCTTTGGGTATTGTTTGAATCTCTTTCTCAGTTCTACAGCTTGAGGGCTAGACAATGTAATTATCTGCTTCTAGAATATAGTTTTCTAATGCAATTCTGATCTGTTAGATAACTCATATTTACTACCTGGTTCTTTGATATATGAATTTTTGGAAAAGTTCAAAATAAAACTAGGGGCGCCTGGGTGGCTCAGTCAGTTAAATGTGGGACTTCAGCTCAGGTCATGATCTCATGGTTTGTGGGTTTGAGCCCCATATCGGGCTCTGTGCTGACAACTCAGAGCCTGGAGTCTGCTTCAGATTCTGTGTCTCCCTCTCTTTTTGCTCCTCCCCTACTCATGCTCTGTTTCTTTCTGTCTCAATAATAAATATAAATTTTTTTAAAAAATCAAATCAAAATTTCTAAATAAACCATCACCAAGAGTTTTTCTTGTTTCTATCATACCAACAATATTTTAATTGTGAAGAGTTCACCAGCCTGGAAATGACACCAATCAAATCCATCTCCACAACTGCAATCATTTCTACCTGCTTTCTTCCTAGTTGTGCCCTGGAAGTTGTGATCTTTGGAGTTAGAAATTTGACCAGAAAAAGAGAAAGAGAAGGCATGGATTGACCATACAATAGTTGCTCTATAAAGTTACTCCTCACTTACTTAGCAAAGGGATTCTGCCAGTTCTCAGACTGCCAGAGTATAAGGTACTCTAAGTAAAGGCATATATAATAAAGGACAGGTAAAGGTTTCTCCTTCCTTTTATCTTACTGTGTTGATTTCTTAAAAACAGAGTATGGATTTGGGGTCAAAATTGTCTTACACATGGAGAGAGTCCTTCAAGTATCTGGAAACAGAGGGGAAGGAGAAAGAGAAGTCTATAAGGAATGAAAGAAGAGGAGTGTGATGAAAGAGGTTCAGAACAGACTGTAAACAGCTTTATATACCTACCTATTTCATTTATATTTATAATGTAGGTAATGTGGAACTATGGAAGATTTGAACTGAATATCACAATCATATTTGAGTTTTACAATGATTACCCTTTGGGAACTGTGATATAAGATAGTTTTGAGAAGAACAGAATCTAGAGTGAAGTAGATAAATTTAGAAGCTATACCATATCTAGGTGAGAGATGATGAAGGCCAGAACAAAGACTTCAAAAGTTGGTACAAAGAGAAAGAAAATGGATTTCAAAAACTGTAAGTTCTCAAGGTTAAAGGAGCAAATGGAGAGAAGCCTACAATGCATTTTCCTCCAACTTCACACTAAAACAACAAACAGGACAAGAGAAACAAAAAATGAAAATTCATACCTCCCACAAAAACCGAGAGGTAGTGATGGATCAAAATAATTTTCATTCTAACAAGGGAAAATGGCTGTATTAAAGCACAGACATCATAATGAGGATATCAGTAGCAGAACATACTTGAAGAGGAATGAGATGCAGGGCAGAGCCGAAAGCTATGGATGTAGAAAGCGGACCAAAGAGGATCAAAGACAAGTGTGGTCTCCATCACGGCTTGACCTCAGGGATTTTTATGGAAAGACTATAATACCCTTCAATATTTTAAGCTTTAACTGACCTAGCCTAAAGCTCTCTGAAAATGTGATTTATTGGTATCAAGCACATACACATATATATAACATGTAATTTATATGCATGTTATATATATAACTATATATAAAACTACAACTATATATATAAAACTACAACTATATAAAAATATAACTATATATATATATATATATATATATATATATAGTGAGCAACATAAATACCTTGAGAAGGTATCTGAGGACACTTATAAATAAATCATAAAAGGAGGAACTTGGAGGCGCCTGAGTGTCTCAGTCAGTTAAGCAACCAACTCTTGATTTTGACTCAGGTCATGATCTCATGATTAGTGAGTTCAAGCTTCGCATTCAGCTCTCTGTTGAGTGTGAAACCTACTTTCGAGTCTCTCTCTCTCTCCCCCTCCCCTACTCACACCCCTGTCTCTCAAAATAAATAAATTTTAAAAAAGGAGAAACGTGGCCAATTAACATACTTTTTTAAAAAGTTTATTTTTGAGAGAGAATGAGGGAGTGTGAGCCTGATACAGTGCTTGATCTCAGAAACCTGAGCTGAAATCAAGAGTCGAGAGCTTAACTGACTGAGCCACCCAGTCACCCATGTATAAAGTGATTTTAGCAATATTTTTCTAGCCTAGTATCTGTGATACTTTTAATACCTATAATGTTTCTTATATACACATATGTTAGGTATTCCATATGTAGTCCATATACAGCATAATGAGTAGTTAATGAGGTTTGTTCCATCCCATAGATAAGTGCTTTTTAACCTGCAATCTAAAGAAAATGTACACAGGAAGCTGTGCCACTAACATTTTCAAGTGTGCTTACAAAGCTGACATTTGGGTCAAATTTACACATAAATACATGTATACTTACACACACACACTTTGATTTGTTTCTGTTTGAAATTATACTCCACAATTATGCCCTATAAAGGCCCCAGTTTCCCAAATTATACATGATGCAAGTATATTTTCCCCCTTGATACTGGAGGTCCCAGGTACCTTTTTGAACAGTCATTCTCCAAAGAGAAATGCCAACTATTCTGGGTTGCCAGATACTTTGAAGTTATTATTCTTAAATGTAGTATAGAGGGTGTAGGCGAATAAGAGGAGATTTAAAAATCTATCTTAAACATCCAATTCTTCAAGCTCTGTTCTGGCTCCTCATCTTCTAACTAGGACTGTCCCCTGCAAGTGAAGCAGGCTTTCATCTAATTCTAGCTGAAACTTGACAGTCTCATTAGTTTTTTGATGACATTTCCTGTTCCTTCCATCACTGAGGCCTTTTGCATGACAGACACTGTCTGGCTGGGGCCCTGAAGTTTTCTTCAGAACTTCAACCCTCTGGTTTCCAGATGGGAATTCTTTTATATGCACATCAGCTCTCTGCCCAATTGATCTGTTTGAGGTTTTTCTTTTGTCCTGTTTAACTATTTTCATGCTCAGTATCATCACTAGTACTCCCTGGAAATAATCTCTCCTATTGTCCTACATCCTGCACCGTTGAGCTTTACAATGACTTACACAGAGCAGAGAAAGGGGGCAAAGCTTCCCTCCATGACTCACATGATTTTAGACACAATTTTGAAAAGGACTGTGAAGCAAGAAAAAATGTCCACAGGTCCTCCATCCTCCTCTCCTACCCCTACACCTCAAAAACAAACTACTACTGCACAAGAACATGCATTTTTACATATTATAATTTGTAATACCAGATGTCCTGGGAGTTCATTTATATAGTCATTTGGTGAAGATATCTCTTAGGAGAAAATATTTCTTTAGTTCTTACTGGGATGATCACATTGTCAACAGCAGATTTACTTCTACCCCATCATCCAAGTCATTTACTCCACGAAGTCATCCAAAACCACTGCTGTGTGAGGTAATATCTTTTTGCTTCAGGCTCCTGTTGTCATTGCTATTTGTACCACTCATGGTATAGAGCATTCAATGCACTATATTGCCCCAGTTTTTGCATGTGTAATTTTTAAGTTTATTTTAAGAGAGCAAGAGAGAGAACATGCATGTGAGAGAGTTAGAGAGTGCAGGGGAGAGGCAGAGAGAGAGAGAGAGACAGAGAGACAGAGAATCACAAGCAGGCTCTGTACTGTTAACATATAGAGTCCAATGCACAAACTGTGAGATCAAGACCTGAGCTAAAATCAAGAGTTGGATGCTTAGGTAACTGAGCCACCCAGGCACCCCTTCATGTGTATTTTCAAGCTACTCAAATTATGGGGTTTAATTGTTTTCTACTTATAAAATGAGTTGAAAAGAAAATAAATCTTGGAATATACTAAGCGTTCAATTAATGTGAGTCCTTTGTACTTCCCATGTTTCCTGTCTAGGCCACCAAACACACAGCCACACACATGGATTAAATGTTTGGGTACGGGTTGGAAATTACAACATCATAGCCTGTATATGGGTATATTATATTACACTCTGTATAAATGAAATCATCATGTACAATATTCACATTAACCCAGAGTTTCCAAAACAATAAACCCCACCTCAGAAAGTTAATGAGGGTCATAAGTGAAGTGAGTGTGCTCTCTCTCTAACTAGACAGATGTTTATATTCCATATACAACTTGACTTCCACAGTCTCCCATTGAGACTTGCTATTATGTGGCCCTACTGAGATACACGTAGTTAGAAAAGCTGGTAAATATTGCAAACTTTTCTCCAACCCATGGGTGGGAAGGTAAGCTTATATATGTGTGGGGGCAGAAAACCTAGATATTCATCATATAACCTTGAAAAAAATAGAGGTGTTTATTTCCTTCTTGGTTCATTTTACAAACATGATGTTCTAGAATAAAGTCACAAAGTTGAAGCCCACAAACTCTATCAAGCCACAGATTTATTTCAGCCAGTACAATAGTGGTTTTTTTCTTTTAATTAAGCCACAATTTAATAATGAGAAGAGTCATATAAAAGACTCTCATTTAGCTTCTCAAGAAAAAAAAAAAAACCCTGATTATCTGTTAACGTGGGCTCTAATGCCTGTATGGTGATCAACGTAATTTCTTTTCAGATTCTGGCCCAAACTAACAATATAGGGAACGAATCTATTTTAGGTAATTAGTCTGCCTTGATGGAAATGTAGGAGAAATGGGGAGATAATGTCACAATTGTTAGTCATTTATGTTACGGGACAACAGCAACAATAAAACATTTACATTTTAGGACACAGATGTTTCCAGTTTTGATTGCTGAGATTCCTAAATTCTGGACATCATAAACAAAATCCTATGCACATGTATTTGCTAATTATAATTAGAAAAAATGAGTCTGTGGCTCTACTTCCTGTTTTTATTTGGTTATTATAAGTAATCTTAAGATTGTGTTGTTCCTAATTAGTTTTTTATGTTATTTACATGCAAAACAATACCAAAACTGTTTTTCTCTGAATATTTAATTCTTTTACAATACAGAAAACAATTATGGCTGCCACTGCCCAGAGTCTCACCTGACAAGGAATGATACATTCCAGAGAGGACCAGCTGATGTGTAGTCATCTCTAGGTGCATAGGTTATGACTTGAAATTCATTCTAAATGGTGTTTTTTTAAACCTCTTTGCCATATGCAGAGCCTTTTCTGCATATGCAGAAGCATACCAACAGATCAAATGTGGTAGTATTAAAATATGTTCCCCTCCCATCGTTTTATACTCCTCTCATTGAAAAGCAAAGGCAATATCCCCCCACCTCTTAATCTGTGTGGGTTTGTGACTGTTTTGACCAATAGAGTATAGTGTTAAGTGGCTTTTGAAAGTCAGAAAAAGCCATGTAACTTGAAGCTGTTTGGATGCTTCCTCTGAGTAAAACTAGTTATCCTGTGAGAAGTCCAACTACACCCTGAGACCACCATGCTAGAGAGGCCGCATACATATGCTCAGGATGCCAACCCAATTCATCCCCACTAGTATACCTGACATGTAAATAACGCCATCTCAAGCTCCCCCAGCCAGCCCACCCACCATCTGGATATCTCTGACCTCAGCAGATGCCAGAGGGAACAACAACAACAACAACATGCCCAGTGAACATCCTTGAATTCCTGACTCACAAAATTGCATGCAAAAATTAATGTCTGTTTCACACTGCTGTCTTAACGTGGTTTGTTAAGCATTAATAGTAACCAGAACATACATTAACTGCTATTTTCTGTAGCACTGAAAGAATAATTAGTGCAAGTTATGAATAGGCATATAATAATTCAATATGAAGAAAAGTTTTCTATTATATTCTATAATGGAATATGTTTCTGTGAAAGGTAGGGAGATTCTTGACACTGGAAGCAGCTGAATAGAAACCATATGACTATGTATGCTAAAGATGCTGTCCTAGGAATGAATTTATCACACAAAGATAAATTAATAAAGTTTCCAATCTGAGAATAGTTTTATGCAAAGCAATGTTAAAATGGTAATATTTCCTTTTACTTAGTCCTCAGTTCTTAAAGTGGCTTAAATATATATTTAATTTAAATTTCAGGACAACTCTGTAAGGTAACTCGGTATACCTATTGTCCCTATTTTATAAACCTTATAGCTATTATATTTTTTGAGCACTTACTAAGTGTCCAGATTAGGCCAAACACTGGAGATGTATAATCAAATTAAATCCCAAAATAACTGTATGGGATACATTTCATTATTATCTCAATTTTACCCAAAAGGAAATTAGTAACAGAGACAGGGTAATTTCCCAAGGACACACAGTTAGTATGTGAGCAAGGCACACAATATGTATGTGAGGGGAAGGCAGAATTCAAGCCCAAATAGTCTGATTCCAGAGACTATACTCTTAGCTATTATTATGAAACATTTTAACTTGGATGTCTAACAATAATACCAAGTTAGTGATAATAATGATTAAGAGATTTGACTTGTTTTCATAGAGTCTTTAGGGACTTTTGTTTGTTTTGTGGGTTATGTGTTTGTATTTGATATTAGACAATGGAAATACAGATTAATGGGAACTTAGCTTAAAACATTCAAAATTTTCCATAATCATAACTTATTGATATATATAGTATGTATTTATTTAGCCAGCTTACTTAACACAAACACACTGAATTTTCTGAAAACTACATCACAGTATTAAAGAAGTAGAAGAGACTAGAAACAGTCTCTCTCTCCCGTCCTTTATGAAAATAAGGGAATATTTTCTCTAATATTATTTTATGCCAGGCACATTACTGAGATATTTAATTCTTTCAATTACTACAACGATGAAGGATGATATTATCATGTGCAATTTCTCAATGAAAACTTAGGATTCAGAGGTTACATGAACAGCCCAAAAACAAAAAGCTTTAAAGTAATATCATCATCACTTAACCTAAATCTTTTTAGAGGAAAAGACTTAGGTATTAACTAATATTAAGCTAATATTAGTATCAGTATTAAACTAATACAAATAAAATTGAATCCTCTACCAATTCTTCTAGAAAGAGTCCACATTTTTGTTATTAGCCCATTCCAATGTAAACAATTCTTTACATTAATAAAACCCCCTTATCTTTTAGTTAATAATCTCATATTACAACATGAATGTTTTTCTCTTCTTTAACTGGAGGCATAGACAAACTAGTTTTCCATGTCTATGAAAAAACCTTCAATTCTTCACTTTACTGATATGTACTAATTTGTTACTTTATTTTATGTGGCACCATATTTTGGTTATTATGCAACTCAGCAAGTTGCATATTATCAAGCTTGTAAGGACTAGAGCCAAGATTTAAACATAGGAAGTCCAAGTGTTCTTAATCACAATGGCAGAACTACATCTTGAGTAGATAGATTATTCACAGCAACTGTGTTTTTTAAATCAGGAATAACAGGCTTCAATAATGTGGATTTAATATAGTCTATCCATGTAGGAACACGGTAACTGACTTTGCTTCATTATCTATAAATGTAACATTCCTTATTTATAAAATGAAAATTAGAGCATTTATATCGAAGATGAAGGTCTTAAATAATGTAAGTTCACAAATCAAATACTGAAGAATATTATGGTAAAGTAATAAACTTATTTGAATTGATAAATTTATATTTGGTATTCTGGTTCAATGAGAAATTTAAACTTTATTGATACCAAAAGAAAAATCAACACTCAGTAAGTACCTAGTGCTGAAACTTGTAACATATCACAAGATCAATCTTGTTTAATCATAACAGCAGCACAAAAATGAGGTAAATTTTAATATTTGCTCAAAATCAAATGCATTTATTTAGCAATTTAAATTAAAAAAATAATAAAGCGAAGGAGATGTTAGCAACATAAATGCCAAAATGTTCTGTCCTTATTCTACCTAATCAACATGAGTCCAGAGAGAACACAATTTGGCAGACAAAAATATACATTTTCTCTTCTTCAGTTTCACTGCATGTATTCATCTCATAACAATGAGATCGGAGTAGGCTAGTTATAGTCTTTATTTACTTCTAGTTTTATTTTTTAATTAAGTAGGCTCTATGTCCAACGTGGGGCTTGAACTCCTGACCCTGACATCAAGAGCTGCATGCTTTACTGACTGAGCCAGCTAGACACCCTAGTATAGACTTTAAAAGCACAAATTTTTTATGTAACTTCATTTGTAAACATAAGCCAATTTACCTGTGGTTCAAATGAAGAATCAGTGGTCATTTTCAATACAGAGGAAAAAATTTCTATGTTGGAATTATTAAGGAACAGTATTTTTATATATGGTGTATCATTATATATTACATGTAATATATCATGACCAACTGAAGTTTATGTCATTTGTAAGGATTCTTTCACTTAAAAAGATCTATAAATATAATTTAACTTATTAACAGATTAAGGAGTAAAGGATATAGTTTTCAAATGAGTGAGATAAAGTTTTAAAAAATGCCACATGTATTATAATAAAAAGCTTTTACCAAACCAGCACTTATCCTATAAATCTATTGAAATAATCAATACATGTAAAAACTTATAAAAGTGATTGGCACATAGTAGCATTATATTTATATTTATAAAACAACTACAAAACTAAACAAGACCTGGTCAAGTATATTAAATAAACTAATGCTCTGTAGTCAAAAGAATAGAAACACTTCATCTGAAAATTCAAATCAAGATAAAAATACCAATTTTACCACTTCTGTTTAATCTTGTACTACAAATGCACCTGTCTATATGATAAAAAGAAAAATAAATTTGAATATATTAAAAATCTAGACAAGATTAATATCGTTAGCTAGTAATATTTTTTTGGCTGTGTATTTAGAAAACTCTGAAGATTCCAGAATGTATAAGAGTTTAGCAAAGATGATGAATGTAAGAACATTTTCCCAAGTCAACTATATATCCATATAAGAGCAAAAAAGTTAAAATGCAATTCTTAAAAGTGCAAAAAATGCATATGAATATAACTAAATACTAAGTACATTGGTATGCGGGATCTTCATGGAGAAAAGTCCTAACACTTTAGAGCAGTAACGATAAAGAAGATACCAAAAATATATATATATATATATCTGTTCCTTTCTTGAACTGATTGGCTAAATATCATAGCATTATTGATTCTCTGTCAAATGATCTCTACACTAAATGGTGTTCTAATAAAATTTCAATGTATTTTTCATGGATTAACAAAATGACCAATCAATTTATAAAAACATGGTCTGATTGAATAGTTGGCAAAATTTAAAAGCATTGACAGAATCACAGCTAGCAAAGTTCCAGAACAATGGGACGTTTACAAACTGTTGATGGAAATATAAACTAGTAAAATTAAATTTGATATTTTCTTGTAATATTGAATATCTGCATACCTTCTTGCCCACCAATTGCACCCTACATATGTTTACACATAGAAAGAATACATGTATATGGACACCTGTATAAGATATTTCATAAAACCAGTTTCTCAAAACAAAAGTAAAAACCTGGCAAAACCCAGTAATTTAAAAACTTCATGGACAGGAAAATAAATAAGCCAATTGTGGAAATCAGCCCCCATTCATTTCACACCTCTTATGACACCTGAGCATAAAATTCAAGAACCTTCTTCTGGGCAGACAATAACAAAAATATCCCTCCTAGCAGGAGTAGAGCTTAAAATCCACCCAAGCTACTTCTCATCAAGTCCAAGCATCAGTCCAAAAGAGGGATATCTGTGCCTGACAACCATATATATTCATAAAGGAATGCCTCACATGAATTAAAACAAACCATAGTCATATGTGGCAAAATTAACAGATATTAAGAATATATTGCTGACTATATTGAGGTATATTTCACATATTACATTAGTTTCATGTGTATAACAATTATTCAATATTTGTACACCCTATGAGATGTGAGGTGATCCTCACAAACTGTCTGGTTACCATCCACCACCACACAGTTACAATTTTTTCCCTCTCATGAAAAGAAATTTTAAGATTTACTCTCTTGGCAGCTTTCAAACATGCACACATATTATGGACTGTAGTCACCATGCTGTAAATAATATCCTTAAGCCTCATTTATTTTATAGCTGCAAGTTTGCATTTCCTGACTCCTTTTACTCATTTCACCTATCCTTAAACCCCTTCTCCTCCGGCAACCACTATTCTGTTCTCTGTATCCATGAGTTCTGTTTTATTTTTTAGATTCAAAAGATATGTGAAATCATGTAGTATTTGTCTTTCTCTGGCTGACTAATTTCACTTAACATAATGCCTTCAAGGTATATTCATGTTGTAAATGGTAGGATTTACTTTATATAGCTGAGTATATTCCACTGTGTGTATATACATACATACATATATACATACATACATACATACATACACACCATATCTTCTTTATTCATCCACCAGTAGGTACTTAGACTGTCTCTATATCTTGATTTTTGTAAATAGTGCTGTGATGAAAGCAGGGGTGCATATAACCTTTTTAATTAGTGCTTTTGTTTTTTTGGATAAAGATCCAAAAGTGGAATTGCTGGATTGTATGATAGTTCTGTTTTTAATTTTCTGAGAAACTTCCATACAGTTTTCCAAAGTGGCTGCACCAGTTTACATTCCCAACAGTGTAATGATCTTTTTGATAGGAGCCATTTCGATAGGTGTATGATGATATCTCATTGTGATTTTGATTTGCATTTCCCTAATGATTAGTGTGATATTGAGCATTGTTCTTGTGCCTATTTGCCATCTGCATGTCATATTTGGTAAAATGTCCATTTGGGTTTTCTGCCCACTTTTAATTTATTGTTTTGGCTGTTGAGCATACTAGTATGTATATCCAAGTATATCCAAAATATACAAATATGTGACTTACAAATATTTTTCCCATTTTATAGGTTGCTTTTTCATTTTGTTGATGGTTTCCTTTGCTGTACAGAAGATTTGATGTAGTTCCATCCATTTTTTTTTGTTGTTGTCTTTGCTTTTGGAGTCAGATCCAATAAGTCACCAGCAAGACTAATAAAAAGGAGCTTATCATCTCTGTTTTTCTTCTAGGAATTTTATAGTTTAGGTCTCACATTCAAGTCTTTAATACATTTTGAGTTAATTCTTCTGTGTGGTGTAAGAGAGTAGTCTGGTTTTATTCTTTTGCATGGTGGCTACACGGTTACCCAATACCATTACTGAAGAGGGTGTTCTTTCCCCATTTTATGTTCTTGACTCCTTTTTCATAAATTAACTGATCATGTATCTATAGGATCTCTCTATTCTATTCCATTGATCTCTGTGTCTGTTTTCATGTGAATACTATACATTTTGATTATTTTTAAAATGTTTTTACATTTACTTATTTTTGAGAGACAGAGACAGAGCACAAGTGGGAGAAGGGGCCGTGAGAGAGGGAGACACAGAATCTGAAGTAGGCTCCAGGCTTTGAGTTGTCAGCGGGGCTCAAACCTACAAACCGTGAGATCATGACCTGAGCCAAAGTCAGACCCTTAACTGACTGAGCCACTCAGGCGCCCTCTATACTATTTTGATTATTATAGCTTTGTAATATAGTATGAAATCAGGAAGCATAATATCTCAAGCTTTATTCTTCCTTCTCAATATTGCATTGCTTATTCAGGAATTTTTGTGGTTCCATAAAAATTTTAGGATTGTTTATTCTATTTCTGTGAACATGTCATTGGAATTTTTATAGGGATTGTACTGAACATGAAGACTGCTTTGGGTAGAGTGCATTCTTTAACAATATTTATTCTTACAATCATGGGCACAGAAGAGTCTTCCATTTATTTGTATCTCCTTCAGTTTCTTCCATCAGTGTCAGTTTTCAGTGTACAGATCTTCCACCTCCTCAGTTAAATTTATCCAAAGGTATTTTATTTTTATGCATTTATAAATGGAACTTTCTTAATTTCTCTAACAGTCATTGTTAATGTATAGAAACAACAGATTTTTGTATATTGACTTTGTGCCCTGTAACTTTACTGAGTTCATTTATTAGCTCTAATAGTTGTTCGTGGAGTCTTTAGAGTTTTCTACATATAACATCATGCCATCCACAAATAGTGACAGTTTTACTTCTTCCTTTCCAGGTTGGATACATTTTACTTCCTTTGTTGGTATGACTAAAATTTTCATTATTGCATTGAATGAAAGTGGTGAGAATGAATAAAAGTGATGAGAATGAGCATCCTTGTCTTGTTCCTGATCTTAGAGTAAAAACTTTCAGCTTTTCAGAGTTGGGTATGATGTTTATCTGTGGGCTTATAACATATGGCCTTCATTATACTGAAGTTTGCTGCATTTATACACATTTTGTTGAGAGGCTTTATCATAAACGGATGTTTAATTGTGTCAAATGTATTTTTGTATATACTGAGATCTTTATATGACTTTTATCTTTCATTTTGTTAATGTGGTATATCACCTTAACTGATTTGCAAATGTTGAACCATCCCTGCTTAACTGACTGAGCCACCCAGGTGCCGCAGATCTGCCCATTTTCAATGGAAAAATCTGCTGATAGTCTTATGGTGGGAGAGAGGGGAGTCTCTTGCATGTAACACATTATTATTAAGAATCTTGCTGATTTTAAGAGTTTTTAACTTCTGGGGGTGCATGGATGGTGGTTAAGGGTCCAAGTCTTGATTCTAGCTCAGGTCATGATCTCACAGTTTATGAGTCCGAGCCTTGCACTGAGCTCTCTTCTAACAGTACAGAGCCTGCTTGGGATTCTCTCCACCTCTCTCTCTCTCTCTCTCACTCAAAATAAATAAATAAAAATTTTAGAAAAGAATATTTAATTTTTGACATTTTAAAATTGTAACATGCTTTGGTCTGGATCTCTTTGGGTTCATTTATTGGGACTCTCTAGGCTTTCTGGATCTGAATACCTATTCCTTAAACAGGTTAAGTTCCACTCATTATTTCTTCAAATAGTTGTCTGTCCCTTGCTCTTCTCTTCTTCTTGAACACCTATTATGTGCATGATATCCTACTTGATGGGATCCTTTAGATCCCTTAGTGAAAAAGTAATCTTCACTTTTTTTTTAATTCTTTTTTTCTTTTTGCTATGCTGTTTGGCTGAGTTCCATTGCCTGGTCTTCCAGGTCTTCGATTCCTTCTCATGTTTCTCTCTAGTTTACTGTTGAACCCCTCTAGTGTATTATTCAGTGTAGCTATTGTATTCTTCAGCTTTGTGACTTACTCCTGTTTGGTACTTTCTTATATTTTCTATCTCTCTATTAATTTCTCTGTGCTAATCCATTCTTCTCCTAAGACCTGTATGACTATTACTTTGAACTCTTTATCAAGCAAATTATTTACTTCTGTTTCTTTAAGGTTTTTTGTTTTTGTTTCTGATTTTTTGGGTTTTTTTTTTTTTTTTGCAGGAGTTTTATCTTTTTCTTTCTTTTGGAACGTATTTGTCTGTTGCCTCATTTTTCTTGGCTTTGTGTTTGTCTTTAGGTATTGGGCAAAACAGCTATCTCTCCCAGTCTTTAAGGATGGCCAAAAGAAGACTGGGGGTGTTTGAGCCTGCTATCTGTGCAGTGCCTTGGGGGTGGAAGCCTACCACAATGTCTCTGCTTATTCCAGTCCCATGAGACCAAGAAATGCAAGCCTCCTGAGCCTCCAGAGCCAGGCAGTCAAGGAGCATCCTCTATAAGGATGTGCCCACTGGTTTGGGGAAAGCAGCAGGGGAGTGCAGAGGTTGGAGTGTGCCCACTGGCTTTATGGAAGAAGAGAGTTCAGGGGCAGGGCATACCTACTGGCTTTAGCAGGGCAACAGGGAAATGCAGGGAATCTGCATGCCTGCCTATGCTAGCACGGTAAAGAGAGAGCACAAAAATGGCACTTGCCAGTGCCTCCATCCCTGAAGAGTGTCCCAACAGTCCCCTTCCCTTAGGCAGATGCTTTAAAATTAAGAAATTAACGTCCTTCACATATTGTCCAGACCCAATTTCAAACTGTTTCCTTTTCCCTGTGCACTGGGTCAAGTGAGTCTGCATGCAAGCCCTTTAAGAGCAGTATCTCAGTTCCTTACAGTCCTTTAAATCTCCTAGACATATCCCTAATTGTTTTTAAAGCTAGACATTTTGGGTGCTAATCTCTCTAGTATAGGTCCTAAGGAGTAGGGTGCATGATGTAGAGCTCCATATATTTGTGAGATTCCTTCTAATTGTGAATCACATGCCAGGGTGGGGATCTGGGGACAAGATGACATCATCTCTGCCTCTCTCACCCATCTCAACATGTTCCTTCTTTTTATCATTTGTTGTGAAGTTGTTGTTCAGCTATTTTACAGGTATTTCCCCAAGCTAATTTCCAGATGTAGCTGTAGATTTGGTGTGCCCATGGGAGGAGGTGAGTTCAAGATTTTACCTATGCTGCCATTGTGGACTCCATCGCTTAAGAGTCTAAAAACATGCACAACTAAATCACACATCACTTAGAATATGCACTTAGTAAAGCTGCAAATACAAGCAAGAGGTTTATTTTTAAAAATTAGAAGTCATCACCTCTACAGGGACAATAGACATGAGCAAAGACCACAGAAAACTTCACCAGTATAGGTAATGGCTTAATTTTTAAGTTTGGTCATAGGTGATTATTAATGCCTCTATATATCTCTCTGTAGTACATGCAGTGTTGAATGCATCAAATATTCAACAGGTTGAAAAAAGTTATAAGATTAAAGAAAATCATAAAAATAGTCACAAAATACATAAAATAGAGAAGTGTAGAGACAGAATCAGTGAAGGACATCCATCCCAAAGGTATTGCACAAATAGAAGAAAAATGGAAAATAATACAATAGGAAGAGTTAAAATTTTTTCCCACAGTTGAAAAAAAATAACACTACGAATTTAAAGCATCAAAACATCCAAACACATAGATTGTTAAAAGAGGCAAATGTCAAATACTCTAACTCCATTATTGTAAAATTTAAGTGTACCACAAATAAAGAGAAACCATTAAAGATTTGCAATAGAGCAGGGAAAGAGAGAAATAGATAAAGAATACATGTAATGGAGTGAGAATCATATTAGCATTGAAATTATCATTAGCTGAGCTGAATTCAAAAGTGGTCATAGAGTTCTGAGAGCAAACGGTTTTGACTTAGAAACATTATGTAGTCAGACTTTCAATTAAGATGTGGACAATATAAAATTATAATTCACTCATTGTATTTTTACTTGAAGATATATTTAAGCACATTAAAATGAATGCGATAAAGTAAAGGGAGTACAAATGCCCCGAAAGCAATGGGTCCATATTAGGAAAAAGGAACAAGCACTGCTGAGGAACAATTGTCCATCTATTATTATTTGATTATCTTTCACTCTCTTCTACCTATGTGACTTTCTCCAGCTACCTGCTCTCAGAGCATGCTGCAATTTTCCTTTGTAATGCTGATCATAATTGTGACTAAGTTATGATGAATGTAATTTTAAGAACTTGTCTCCTGCACTAGTTACCAAGTTCTATGAGGGAGAGATCATGCCTATAATTTTCATAACAGCATCTTTAAAGCTTAGCCCAAAACTGATCAGTAATAAATATTCAGATGAGACAAGTACTCTTGCATCTGTTCTTGGGTCTCCATGCTTCATGTTCCATAAACTCTCCTTGTTATATCCACTTTCATGAGCTCAACAGTTATCTATCCATATACTGATGATTATCAAATCTCCTTCTGTAATTCTAGGGTTGTAGACACATATTTTTATTGCCTATTGTTTATCCCACTTAGACATTCCCAAAGGCATCTTAATCTGCATATGCGTATGACTCTAGTCATTATATTTCTCTTTCCCAAATACACTTCCCTTTTTCTATGTATTTTTGAGTCAATATCCTCCTGATGTCCACATTCTTACCTATTATTGCCACTTGTTATTTCTTCATCCTCATTTACTATAGAAATCAGCACTACAAATCACTGTGTGTGTGTGTGTGTGTGTGTGTATGTGTGTGTGTGTGTGTGTGTAACCTATAATGTTCTTATTGCCTCCTGGCTAATGCCTTCACCATCTCTTACCCATATTATAACAGAAACCCACTAGTTATGCTGTTTAATGCATTCAGCCCACTTTCATTAGAACTGTGTTTCTGAAACCAAAACATAAAATATTTTGCTTAAAATTATTGTATCACGCCTTAGCATTCTTTCATTTATTAAAACAGTTCCCTACCCAGGAATCAGGGGAAATGGTACAGACAGGTAACATTTTACGATTGGTATAAATGAGGTTGTTTGAGAAAGGACAGATAAAGAGTGATGCCTGAATGGGATCAAGAAAACAACCAGGAATAGGTAATCAGGACTTAAGGCAGAAAGAAGTTGATGCCTAAAGGCAAACTTTTATTCCTAAGTGAGCTATTTTTAACACAGCTGTCTCTAAGAAATGGGATTTTTGTAAATGTATCTAATAAATTGTACACATGAAAAAAACTAAAATCAACCAATATAGTTTCTCTGCTTCTGGATGATTTAGCAAGTGATATTTGCAATTGACTCCTTTTCAAGAACTTCTCAAGAACATTTTATTCTACTATATAATAATAAACCAGCAGAGTCAAGATGATTACTTTTCTTGCTTTCTATGTACTATAAACAGATTTGTTTGAAATACTTTCCATTCTTTTTATTCAGCCTGTTTCTGATTACTACCTGAGGAAGATAGTTAAAATAGGCCATTGGCAGAGTGATATTACTTATTTCCTCAACAATGATCTTTGGTAGATGATAAAATGCTACTTTCCCTTGTAAAACGAAAGGGCAGCTGTCTACAAAACAACAGTGAGCCTCTACGGTGTGAGCAAAAAGAAAATGTATTGTGCAATAAAACCACGAAGCAAAGAGTTATTTTAGGATTACTGGGTGACGTCAAATGTGGTCTTTTGAAGGTCAGCAATTTCATGATCTATGTTATTAGAAATTTCAAGGAGCATTGCAATATCTTAATCTGAATGATTTTTTTGTGTGTAAATTATTTTGTTGGTCTTTGCATCTAAGTTTAAAAAATAGTTTAGGCCCATATTTATTAATCCTTATCTTTGGAAGTTCCAGAATTGACTATAAGACACCATGGAGAGGATCTGAAGAGAATTACCATTATTTAAAAGATTCCCCACTGACTGCAGGATAAAATTCAGATTCCTTAAGGTAGAAAACCTTAATACATTCACAAACTGACAGCTAATTACCTTTCTAGGCTCATCTCTACTGCTCTCAACATGTAGTATTCTGCAAACACACATCCAAAGCCTACCATACCAGAACACTACGAGGCCCTTTGTGTCAGTGTGGTACTGCACTGATGTCTTATTGTTACTCATTTTGTGATTAAATCTTCTGTTCATTCCTCAAAGCGCAGAAAACATGTAACTTTTGTAAATTCTTCTCAGTGATTCTCTAGACAAAATACAACTTTGTATATATCTGCCTTTGATACAGTCATTATCATAAAGTTCAGATATGATCATGTATTGAAAGGGTTTCCATTTCTCCTAGGATCAGACACATAATTCTAGAAATTATTTTTAAGTCCCTCTTTAGCCTAAACTACCCTCATCCTGACCACACATTTGGAATTTTGTTCATTTCTTTGAACATACATTGCTGGTTCTCAACTGTCTCTTACCTTAACCTACTCATCCCCACAGAGCTCAGTTTAAAGGGGAACCTGAAAAGAAGTTTCTCTAGGTCCTTAATCTAGGTTAGGTCAATTTGCTCCCAAATTCCCAAAGGCCCTTTCAGTCTCTATTATAATGCTATTTGTTTATAATTGCTTGTTGGCTTTCTCCAGCAGACTGTAAACTCTATGAGAACAGAGGTGATTTCTCTTATCCACTGCTGTTTTCCTGACAACTAGTATGTTGCTTGGCACATTAGAGGTGGTTTATTAATATTAGCTAAATCAAATTTACTACTTCACTTCATTGTCAATGTCTTTCAATCAGACACTTGACTTCATGAATCCATGCATCCAACCTTTATTGAGAATCAGCTATGTGCCCACCATAATCATAATCTCCAGAAATGCAAAAAGGCATGAAACACAGCCCCAGTACTGAAGAAATTCACAGACAGGGTAGGTGAGAGTGTAAAATAGTGTGATGCTTGGTAGAATAACGTGCTCAAAAGTAGACACTTTACCTAGGCCTGGTCAGTATATATCCTTACTTCTCACAGGCCACAACTATTGCTTCAGGAATGGACAGAGGCTGCAAATGGATGTGATCACAGTAAACTTAAGTGCCTGTGTAAGAGCTACAAGAAAGAACGCTCTGTTTTTCTGCTCATTATGAACTGCTCAGGCCTAGTGCTGTAGCCAGTCTTACTGTCACCTCAGGAGATTAAGGGAATAAAGCAAACGAGGGAAAGAGAAACTAAGAAATAAAGAGAGAATGTTTGAGCCCCCTAATACTGATATATTTAATCTACTCCTGAATGTTTCAGTTATATGAGTCAAAAATGTCCCTATCCCATTTCTGTATTTTTTGTTCACTGCATTAAGTCAGTTTGATTTGGGTTTTCTGTGACACGCAATGGTATTTCTTACTAATACATAGAGTCATAGATAAAACAATATCTTAACTGGCTCCTAAAAGTTGAAGAGCAGTTTGGCAAGAATAAAACAATATTAATAATAACACTGTTATTATTATAGTTGTTATATTATATATATATGTTATATTATATATATATAAAACACTGTTGTTATTATTATTAGTGCTTACTTTCTGCAGCACTATGAACACAGTTCTAAGGGACTTGCCTATATTAAGGAAGAGTTTGTGCAAAAACTTAGAGGTGTAAAAGATAACAGCATGTTTGAGGTATATAGTGACCAGGTCAGTCTCTTCAATAGGACGCTTACTGGGAAAATTATTTAAAAAAAAAAAAAGTAGATATGAGAGTGAAGTACACTGTTGCAGATTGCAAATAATTACATATGCTCTGTTAACAGTAACTCTGAGTCCATTTCTACTCAATAACAATATACAAATGTAGCCATTAAACCAACCAAAATTTCTCATAACTAGAGTTCTTAAAAAATAAAACTGATTTGCATCCATATTTCATTTCATAAAAAGCACCAAATGGTATGTTACAGTAGAATTCCAGGGAGGCAAAGTAACCTGTTCTAAGTATAATTAGGCAACTAAGTATAAACTAAAAAGAAAAGAAAATGCAATTTTCAGTTGCAAATCTGAAACTCTTTCTAAAATGCCCCATGAACCAACCAGTTTTCTTAGGCCCCCGAGACACACTAGCATAGGGTTAAAGAAATAGAGACTTTAACACTAAATGAAATCAGTCTTTTTCTTGGTTCTATGACTTAATAGCTGTGTGACCACCAGCAAGTGGATTAACCATACAAAAGTCTGTTTCTTGTATATAATGTGGAACTGTGCATCTCTTTTCTTCATAGGCTTATTTTGAAAAGTAAGTGATAAAATGTTTATCACAATACCAAAAATGCATACATTCAGTCTTAGTAAGGTAAATCTAATTATGGTAAAATCTGAATTAACACTTGCTGTATGCAAGAAATCAGATGCAAGTACTATTAAATTGGGTTGTTTGTTGATTCCGAGGAAATCATCTCCACAAGGTCTTTGGTTCCCCCCCAGCTTAAAAGGCCACCTGTGGTTCTCAAGCCCCTTGATCAGAGGTTTGTTTGAAGTAATGAATCAGATATGCATGGATCAATTTCCAGAACCAGATGGGGGGGAAGCAAATTGGTTAACACCATGTGGGTGTGAGCCTGCCAAGTGGAGACCAGCAGCTGGACATATAGAACAATAGAAAGACTGCAGATATACAAGGGAAAGAGTAACTAACAGCTGACGAACATTTACACTGTTGATTGTTCTTTGGGCTCAAGGCCAAAAGTTAATCCCCTGATAGAGAAACTACCTGCGGACCATAAACTTTGCTCCAACAAATGATAGGAAATAAGAAACTTACTCTGCTGGGATGGCCATCATATTGCTTAACTTCAGCTTTGGTTCTTCCATCTCATCTCACTTGTGTTTTGGGATCTGGTATAAAATAAAGGAATAGAGCTATTTAAAGTTCTGGAGGTACTAGCTGGAGAAGAAGGAAATGTAATACTTAAGTTGTTGTGCAAGGTCCTGAGCAAACAATAATAAATCTTCAGGGAGCCCCAAGAACAGAGACATTGGGCTCCTTATATGAGGACCCAACATTAGACCCCAGGCATGTAAATCTCCTAGACAGATTTAAGGACTGAAAAGCAAGATGAGAAGAGAAATGTAGACAAAAAGCAATAGAAAAATATGAAGTGAGAGGGGGAGTCAGACACATGAGAAAATGATGCATTTACTCAAAGTATTTTTCAAGACCCACCACATATAAATCCCTAAATTAGGCACTGGTGGCAGATAGCCAATTAAAATCTCTACCTTTGAGGAATTTAAGCCCTAGAAGACAAGCAAGCTAGCAAAACAGAGAAGTTCCATACAAACTGATGTGGGACCAAGGCTTAAATAGCAAAAAACAGACAACTGTTGTGAGTACTGGGACATGAAACAAACAAAAAAATAAAATGACCAGAAAATCTGATGTATTTGAATTAAGAATTGTTCAAGAAAAATAAAATCTGATAGCTTATGGATGATAATATGCAAGGTTTGTGTTTTTTCAGTAAATATTATGTCAGATTTTGCTTGCTTTTAGTTTATGAAAAGATGTGTACTAAGGCAATATATCAAAGTCAGAACTTTTTTAAACTACAGTTTATTCTTAAATGTAAGCCTGGAATGCATACAACTATCACTTAATTAACAGATTTTCAAATGGTATCTTATTGTGGCATTCCCACTTACATTACTTCAGGTGGCATCTGTTATAGGCAAGAGCCAGGAAAGATGCATTGTTTTGAGGGCTGCACTTTAGAAAGGAAACGTACTTTTTGCTACTGGCACTAACCTGTAGGTAATTTATGAATCAAGAAATGAAGTATACTTCTCTGACAAATGTAACACCACAACCAAACCAAAGCAAAAGCCATCTCAAACTATTTAAAATTTTGAGTGTTCATAGTAATTTTGCCCCTGGACTGACTTGGAGGGGCTAGTGGTACAAAAAGAGAAAAGAATAATAGAAATAACTTTCTGGAGGCTAATATGATTTTGTTTTTTTCTGGCTCTGGATTATCAGGAGTTATGTTGTCTTATTTTGGCTTGAACTGAAATTATTAACACCAAAAGTATTTATGTTGGCAAGGAGAAAAATCTGTAATGTTTTTTTTTTGTAAACACAACCTCAGATAACCCTTTAGCTGCTGTCATATTTACATTTTTTTGATCTGCTATCAACTGAGTCAGTAGCACCCGACTTTACAGCAAGTGTCAGGACAGAGGTCAGTTTGAAATTTTATGTAAAAAGAAAGGTAGTAAGCCTGATATAATCAGAAATTTTTGAAGCTTACACTTTAACACAGGTGCAAGCCACCTTATATAAAGTGGAGAGAAAAGACGACTTAAGAAGAACTGATAAATCCTTGCAGGAAAAAACATGTGTTTTCCAAAAAGTTATGTTGCTTAACTGGAGGTGAGTTGGGAGTACCTCGCATCTGTCACAGATTCTAAGTTATGGACAATAAAGCTTCGTAAATTGTTCCAGGCACTCTCTATAGAGGAGATCTGAGAATCTGGAATCACTCTACAAAGATTCCTAAGTGAATAGTGTTGCCAGATTAATGCCCCATGTGATCTGAAAATTATACAAGGGCTTCCTCAGTTTGTTTGTTCTTTTAAATGTGGGACTCTATTTCTGGTACACAGCAGGCTAGTGGTTCATAACACAGGTTTTGAGAGGCTAATTCCTGGTAGCTTCCTCACACAAAAAGTAGTGCCAGTTAAACTATTAACTTATTTCACAGAGTGGCTGGGAACTTTCTATGAGCTAAAGGGGGCAAAACACAATTCATATCAGATCCAAATCCCCTCAATTAATATAAGCTTTTACATTTATTCTTATTAATAGAAATAATGATATTTCGGCCCACTGGACTCCAGGTCATGTTTGGGCTGAATTGCAATGGATATCATAACAATATAAACCACTAAGATTCTTATCATATTAAACTGATAATAGGAAAATTGGCTTAGAACAAGTTATGCTTTAATACCATAAAAGCAAAAGAGTTACAGCTAATGTTTCACAATTTATAATTTTGTGTTTATTATTACACTTCATCTGGAGAAATATTCTACAGATAAAGAAATTGAAGTTCAGAAAGGTGAAGTTAATTATCCAAGGCCATACAAGGCTGAGATAAACCAAGCCTTCTAACTACGTGTAAAATATCCTTTATTTGCTAGTTCATTTAATAGCAATCATATCCGTTGACTTTTGCTGTGTAACAATCATTCCAAAACCTAGAGGCTTAAAGAAAACAAGTGTGTTGCTTTCTATTATGATTGTGAGGTTCTTCTGATCTGAGTAACTTTGACTTGCGCTAGATGATTTTGGATAGCCTCACTCACAAGTTGGAAGTCCGGTTGGTTTAGAGGGTCTCAGCTAAGATGAGTCTTCTCTGCCTCATCAACTAGCATGCTAACTGGGGCTTTTTCATCTGGTGGTCTCAGGGAGCCAGAGTAGGAAGTGAGCAATCCTCAAAATACAAACATTTTTCATGCCTCTGTTCATACCATATTTCCCACTGTTTCATTAACAAAAACAGATCATATGGCCAAGTCCAGAGTCCCTAGACATAAACAGGCATGAAAAAATTAAAGTATTGGTAGTAAACTTGTCAATATTTTAATATCCCTTAACTCTGACTTGTAGGATTCTGGGTTTTCGGTCTGTTGTTTTAATTTTCTTCATTTTTGAAATTTTCCAAAATGAGAATTTACTATTTTTATAATAAAAATCATTTATTTAATAATTCAGAAAATTGAGCCTTTTATGGAGGACCACAAGTCCTGGTTGTGAGCTCATTGCTTTTTGAAATGGGAATTAGACTTCTATATAAACCACAACAGATGTTATTATTAGTGTTTTCCAGGAATCTCTTTTGTCCTTCTCATCTTATTGCTCTACACACTTTTCCAGTGTGAGTTCATGAATTCTTGTTCTTTTTGTTGTGACTACATGCTGAAGGCTCCCAAATCCATATGCCCCAGAACCATCTTCACCAGCCCCAGGTTGGAAATATTTCCAACCTGTCTCTCCATATGTCTACAGGACATATCCCCTTGGAGAAGGACCTTGCCCATCTCTTCCACCTTATCACTTCCACATCTTGTCTCACTCATTATGTTATGCCTGAAGGCAGATTTCTTGCCATTTGTTTTTTTTTTTTCGTTTTTTTTTTTTTTTTTTTTGCCTTTCCCCAGTTTTTCTGTAGCTGCTAGCTCTGCCTTCGCACATGCAGTTTCTCTTCTTTGAAGCCCCAAAAGTAACTTTCTCTCCTTTTCATGGAAATTCATCTTGCTGATAAGCTTTCAACATCATCCAAAATAAGGAAAATAGAATAAAATTTGAGAGAATCCGAAGAATGTACCATAAGACATTTCCAGTGTTAATAGTGGAAGGCATGATTTCTTGGAGAATTCTAGAAAACAATTATATCTGAATTTTTAAGTATTCAATTCTTCATATTTGTAGAGGCAAAAAATGACTTTATTGGTATTTATCTTCTACTCATTCAAGTTAAAGAGTATTCACTTTCCAGGTAGCTTTAATCAGGAGAGAATTACAAAATTAAACAACTCTAAAATTTGATTATATGTATGTATAAACATGTTTATTACATATATATAGTCATATGGACCTCCATATATTAACAATGAAAATAACTTAAAAACAACATAAATATGCTCAAAACAATACCAAGAAACCACAACTTTTTAAACCATTTATTAACACAGAGTTAATCTGGAACAGTTGCAAAGCACTGTGGATGCTTTTACTCAAGGAAAAAATTTTAGTAGGTTACTGTTTCATAACAAGAGAAGATTTACATGTTAGTAGTAGAACTGCCCCCCACCCCCCAAAAATAGTAAATCAAATTTAAAACCCAGCCCAAAGTTTGCCTCTGATAAATATTTCCATCTAATTATAATGTAATTAAACTCATGGAGTTTTGAGTAAGGGTGAACTTTGGGAGTTCTCAATCTCTCAATGTCTCATTTTTTTCTCATTTGCATAACAAAACAATTATGCCTATTTTGTAAGGATATACTGGGATTCAGGCCTTCACGCAACTAAAGTTTATTGAGTGCCCATTATGTAATAGACATTATTAGTAAGGAACAAGATACACACAGGTTACCACACTAAGCTTACCACTGAAAGGAGAAGATTTTGTTAGTGAGTGTGACAAAGCACTTAGCATAGCTTTGCACATAATAAACACTCAAAAAATGCTAATCATTACTAGTGTTGTAATTCCATCTCAAGGAAGTAATAGAGCATGCCATCAGTAGACTAAAGGAAAGATAGGGGAGGGTGTCAATTCAGCTGCTTTCATATGAGCCTGTGCACACACACACTTAACATACAGACACAAATATATGTATACCAAGATTTCTAAATATACAAACATGCCAAGTATTCTGCAGTCTCTACTACAATTCTTTATTTTAGAGGCATAAAATCCAACACAATTTTTCTTAGTACAGAAGGCTTAGGATTCAAACTAATTTAATAAAGATTTTAAATGAAGTTGGAATAGTCAGTGACTCATAGGTCAGAAGTGGGTGGCAGGGACAGAAGACAGGGCCTCAGGCAGAAGAGAGACTTTCAGTACCAGTTTCCCATTCAAAATGCTACGAGGTATTATTTCTTCTGTTATTTTAACCTATGGTTGATGCATAAGTCACATTTTCCCACATTTCTTTCCATGAAACTATTTGTTTAGAGAATTTTTTAAAAGAAAACTTGTCAAGCATCCCTAAAATCTAACAAAACCAAAGGTTAAGTAAAAATTTAAGAGTCTTAAGCATAATCTATGTATTTATGGATTCTTAAAGAATCAGCTGCCTCTTTTTACAAAACGTTTATTTATTTTTGAGACAGAGAGATACAGAGCACGTGCTGGAGAGGGACAGAGAGAGAGGGAGACACAGAATCTTAAATAGGATTCAGGCTCTGAGCTGTCAGCACGGAGCCTGATGCGGAGCTGGAACCCACGGACCTCGAGATCATGACCTGAGGTGAAATCCGATGCTTAACCAACTGAGCCACCCAGGCAAAAATCATCTGCCTCTTGCTTTATCAAGAACTATGAAATTTTACAAATTTGGCTTTATATTCAAGATTCTCTGTTATAAAGAACAGTCATTTTTTCTTGATTTTAAGATATTTAGGACATTAAAAGTGTTATTCCAGTGAACACACAACTGATAAGAAAGTGAAATAGTCTCATTGCTGATATGGAGAAATATCAGGTATGGATTGTCTTCCTTAACTGTTGTAAATTGCATGAAATGCATTTCAGAAACACAAATTATCCGAATAATACATCTAAGTCTAATAACTTCATTTGAAAGTCTGAAAAGTCTGAGTAGTGATACTAGTAATATTAATAACAAATAAAACAAACCTCCTTGTTTAATCTTAATTCATTGAACAAAAGCCTCATTCATTTTCAAGCATAAGAATCATAAGTTAACAATATAATCATGGAATAGGATGCAAGGTCAACTAACATAAGACTATATAAAGTGTAGACAGGAACAATTATGAAATATCATTTCCACTCTTTTAATAAGGGCAAGGATGGAGAATTAAATGGGTAATATTGCTGTCCTTATAGTCACCATAATATATCTATTTCATATGAAACCATTAAAGGTAAATGCTTAATAAACTAAACATTACTAAAGTTATTTTTGGCAATTGGTTATGCAGACATGACATTACAGACATTTTGAAAAGAAAGAGGAGTATAAGCGTGTTTGTTATAAATCTACCCTACGAAGTGATACCAATAACAGATATTATTCACTATGATTAAGAAGCAAAGTTTGTATATTAATTAAACAGCCAGGATGAATAGAGGGCATTGTATGCGGCACTCAGTTGACTAGATCTTGTAGGTGATTCACAACTAGGATATTTATTTTTCAATATATACTGATCACTAGCTAAATGACAGGGAGCTAAGTACTGAGTATATAGCAGGAAACATAATAACAAAGTCCTCATGCACAATGGGTCTGATAGGACTGATGAGTAAACAGGAAATTGAAATTTAATATGTACCCTAGTACAAGAAATGTAAGATTACACAGGGAAAATGAATGAGCAAAATCTAGCAGTCAGGAAAAGAAGTTGGTATACATTTGAAAAGTTCACACAAGAAATGTGAGAACACAAATTTATCTGGGACAGAGTTAAAAATGTGTATTTAAAAAGAAAATACTAAGTAAAGAGAGGTGAGCTTACTAGAATATTAATCTAACCCAGAAAGTATGAACTTGATGCCCTAGACAAGTCAACTAGGGGAGTGAGAGATTAAAAGTTGTATTTAATATTAGTGATACGGTGATAATGTAATGGTATGAAAAACAGTGGAATAGACAGTAAAAGTAGTGTGACATTATTTAAGTCTGGATGTTAAAAGTCTGGGCTCTTCATTTTAGTGAACAAGGAGAAGAGGAAAAAAGAACCCCACACATTTTTCGAAAGAAGAATTAAAAGACATAGTGACATATTGGATGCTGTGAATGAGACAGAGAGAGAGAGGAGGAGGGAGGGAGGGAGAGGAAAGGTGATTCTATGATTGAGTTCACGTACCTAGAAATGTGAGGCCTGCTGTACAGTTTTATCCGGAAAGGAATGACAGTTTGGGGAGCAAGATTCTGAGTTCATTTAGTATGCATTGAATTAACATGTTATCCACAATCCAATTCAATCTCTACTATTGCTGATTGGGAAAAAACACAGGAAGAATGCAGGCAGAAGATGAGGGTTCAAGATGTCTTTTAGGAATTATCTGCCTCGAGATCAGAAATGAATCCATGAATATGCTGTAAAACAGCAAAGGCTCAGGTAGAAGATTCAAGAAGGAGGTGTTCTCAAATATCAAATATCTAAGTGCATCCTAGGAACATAAGAGCAAAGGTATACTTACTGACTGTAAGGACATTAAAGGTCACCTATAACCTTTTTATAGTATTTTCAAGAGTTCATGGGATTGGAAGAAAGAGGAATCTTATTTCTCATAGTAAAAATGAGTAGATAGGAAGTAGAAGGAAGAAGTCTCTTGCATCAAAACTTTAGTGATAACTGGGAAAATTTTAAAGCAGCTATAAATAGATGTATTTTGACGATTTAATAATGGATATATTGGGATATGTTTGGAAGTAGTCTTTAGAGAAAATTAGTTGGGCATCAAAGATACAAGGGTGAATAAACTGTGATGACTATCCTCAAGCTGCTCACACACTAGTGGACTCTTCTCCAAAAAGGCTGAACAGAAACATGAGAGAATATTAAGCTGAAGATCAAGGAATTTGAGAGAATTTTCAGCAAAATTGAGTTTGCAATGTAAGTAGCAATATTTTCACTAAGAATGAGGGGCAGAAAAATGGAAGATGGTTGGATGTTTCAAGGAGAAAAGAATAATAAGTGAGAGAATAGTTTTGTGACATTTGAGAGGTGGAATAAAGGGTTGATGTGATGACAGGCATGATCACGATGAAACTCCACAGAATGAATCTATAATTGTCACAACTCTTATGCATTTTTTTTCATCAGCATCCATGGCCTGACAGCCAAAACAGAGTAAGCAGTGGGGATAATAGATGTTTGAGGAATGATGTTTGGAGAAGCAGCAAAATCTTTGAAGATTAAAAAGCAGACATAGTGACATAAAGTTGGATTACACACACAAAGGGTAGCAGTATTAGCCCTGTAAGTGATTTGGCTTAAAGACTAATTATATAGCTAATTGGCATCAATAGCAAATACTAAAGATAAGATTATGGTATAAATCTCAGTGAGTCATTTCTGGTATGAATCTGGCGTGTGATTCAATATAGAACTTGGGAAGTAATATAAATAACTTATGTTTAAGAGCTCATACCTATTCTTGTTAAACACCTGCCTTATTTCTCACAGGACAACTGACTATGTGGCTAAAAACAGACAAAAATGACTGATCAAGTATCAAAAGCCTAAAATGGGCCTTGGTATCATAACTTGGCTTTTGCTGCATGTCTTTCTGAAGAGAAGCCACAGCCAGAATCCTCAGTGATAAGGTCAGGAGTAGGGAGACCTATCATACTAATAGGGTCTCCCATATTAAAAGGCAGAATTGCTCTGTAGGCCTTGTTTACTTCACTCCCAACCTACATAAAAAATTTCCACTCTGTGGGAAGAAGAAATGAAATATCTGAGGGCAGAAGATAGAGTTATGTTCTTGGTAGCTCTCTCAGTTAGACATACTTGGTGGCAAATAATAAAAGCACAAAAATAAGTTAAAAAAATGGATGTTCTTGGAGGTGTACAATGGCCAAATACACACCCTTCTATCACCAAAAAATGGAAGGACTTGAACATCATCATAGGGACTAAGTAAGGGACCTGGAAATTCACTATTGAACATTTGTTCCTTTCTCTCAGAATTATTTCCTATTTCTGCTTCTTGCTGCTTATTTTCTGTTTGTCTTCCAATCTTTTTTATATCTCCATTGGCCAGTTTTTTATATTCTTGAATATAGTCAATAATGAGCAGAACACCAGCTTCCCAGTTAACTAATTCACATTCTTTCTGTAGCTAGGAGAGATCTTCCAATTGATTCCAGGATTGTGGAGAGACAGTTTCCTCAGGAAGGGCTTAGGTGAAGAAAACATTTATCATCTCCAGTAGGACAGTCCAGAACTTCACCAAGAATATGTATTTCAGGCCATGTCTCAATAGAGCAACTACTTCCAGTCTTTTAAGCAAATATTCTTTTTTTTTAAAATAGTTTATTGTCAAATTAGTTTCCACATAACACCCAGTGCGCATCCCCACAAGTGCCCTCCTCCATGCCCCTCCCCCCTCCCCCCCACATCCATCAGTCCTCAGTTTTTGTCAGCATTCAAGAGTCTCTCATGGTTTAAGCAAATACATTCTTGAGCAGATAGTCCACACAGCATCAACTAAAAGGTTTTCCATATATACATTATGTTTTATGCTCAGCTGGAGGAACCAGATTAGGGTATTATAATATGTTGCTCTGCATTTTTCTGATAATAAAAATCATCACAAAAAACTGGGAATATATAAACTTAAAGACAGAGTGCACATCCTTTTGGAGAAAGCTAATAATCTACTTCTTTGAGCATTCTAATTTTATATTTCCCAATCACATATTTCCATGAAGCATTTGAGGAAAACCAAAATCAAGTCTCTTTGGCTTTCAAGTGTGACAGGTTGAGGAAATGGAAAATACTGGTTATGCTTCCATAGAAGAAAGCAACAGAATATAGCAACATACACTGTAAACTTCTCCCTACATCAGGGTTTCATTATTTTATTAATTGACAATTTACATAGATATTTTCAAGTTCCTACTAAATCAAACTTAGATTCAGCTCTCTTCAAAGAGGGCATGACTTATTTCATAAAAGTCATTTGTACTGAAGAAAGCTCAAATCTACCACCACCCCCTCTCCCTTTTCAATCTTTATCCAAGCAAGGAGCTTGTTCTAAATTGGATCCTCACACTTGAGTCAGATCTTTGTAGGAACACAGCAAGACAGGAAACTTGTCCTGTGTGAATCATATCTTCACCAATTGTGTTAACCTGTAAAGATGGCGAAAAATGATTGAGTGCATCACACTGAAGCTACAGATCAAATCTCTTTAAAAACTGATTTCAGAGAGATGTATTTTATGTTCTTTAAATGTCCTTGCTTTGTATAGAATATTGCTCCAAACAGGCAGCCCATTAACTATAGCAGGAAATCTTTATCACATAAAAATTTGGGATGTAACAGACTTGTTACAAGTTTTAAACTGTATTCTGTGGATTGAATTTTACATTCTGTAACCTCTGATGTGATTGTATTTGAAGATGGGGCTTTCAGTACAAAATTAAGGTTAAATAAAGTCATATGGATCAGGTCTTTATTTGATAGGATTTGTGGCTTTATAAGAAGTGGAAGAGAGAGGAAGTACTCTCTTTCTTCACATGCATGCCTTCACATGCACCTAGGAAAGGCCCTTTGAGCACATAACCAGAAGGTGACCATCTGCAAGCCAGGAAGAAAGCTCTCACCAGAACCCAACTAGGCTGGCACCCTGATCTGGAAATCTAAGTTGCTCCAAAATTTGCTGCTAATCACCAAAGAAGAGAGCTTTAAGCATAAAGGAAATTGTGAACTTGAAAATTCTATGATGGCCTTGAATTAATTAATATATCAATTAGAAACATGTGCTACTTTTGGGCAGTTTATGGCTACAGTTATTTTATTTTCTTGTGGTTGTGGAATATATGCTACAATATGGCTCCAAAGATAATTATATCTTAAGCTGATACTTTATGAAAGTAATTTTGATTCATGAGAAAAGCCAATAGCTCTTAAAATAACCGAATTAATCAGAAAGTGATTTTAGTATGGTATGATCAAACATCAAGATGAAGTCATCATTATATTTTTAATTTATATACTACAAAGATGCAATTAATGTTTGTGATTTTTAATTTACAAGTTCCAAATACCAGTAAAGCCTGCTGCTAATTTGGGTCTTTGGTTTAGCACTTCAGTTTCCTCATTTTATGTAATGCCACCTAATTCAGAGGAGAATTTCTAAATATTAATAGAGAAGGTAATTTTAGAAATTTAATTAGTGATCCACCCTGTACTAGTGATTATGTTTAGCCTTGGATCATTGATTTCCCAGCCCACCCCCCAAAATTTATCTCTAAATATTCCATGAGGTAACATGGATAAAATATTTTATTCATGATAGCATCTCTCTCTACTCTGTACTTTTCTTAAAATAAATCAGTTTGATCTCTATTAGTAAAAATGGAGTTACAGAGGTATCTATAGTGGACAGCTTTTTAATAGTGTTTCTTTCCAAGGCTGCATGGTATTTCATTGAGGACTTTTAATATTACCTTTGTGATGGATGGGAAACAAAGAAAATTTGTATTCTTTGGAGGGCACCTGGGTAGCTCAGTTGGTTGAGCATTGGACTTAGGTCGAGGTCAAGATCTCACGGTCCACAAGTTCAAGCCCTGCTCTGGGGTCTGTGTTGACAGCTTGCTTCGGATTCTCTGCACACACACACCCCGGTCCTCCCCTGCTCATGTTCTGTTTATCCTAAATTTACCTTTATCCTAAGAATAATGGAAAAAACTTAAGGAGTTTATGTAAGTAGAGACTGATGTAATCAAATTTGAACTTTGAAAATATGTATAGTCTGAAGAATAGATTAGTGGAAGAAAGTTTGGATACAGGCAGACTAGTCAGAAAGTTATTCTAGAGATCCAAAGGAGAAGACTTATTACACAGACTTAGGGATTTATGATAAATGTGGGGAGAAATAGAAAATTAACAGAATCTGGTGGTAGATAGGTGGTGTAGAAAGAATAAAAATAGATTTGCTGCTATAAAACATTGTAATATCAGTTCTAAGGTAGCTAAAGAAAAAGAAATATCTACTCAGGTTATGGTATAGAAACTTCTCCAGCTTTCCTGTTGAGGAAATAAGCACCCTAAAACATAGATAAATAATTCTTCAGTATTGATATTTCCAAACGTATAAGGGCTCCAAATATCAATATCATTTTCCTGGTTCATTACAATGCTGCTTTCGTTGTCTCCAGGTCTTCCCTTGGTTTGTAGTGTCAGTCTATAATTTTGTCTCTGAATTTTTATTTAAGTCTACTTCTTTAGAAACTATTTCACTTCCTGAGTGAAAATTATCCCTAATTTGAAGGACATCACTTAGGTCTTATTCATAAGGGGAATGACATTTCACCAGGGGAAGACAACCCTTGAATGTTGAAGATTTCTGGTTGCTGGGCAACCCAGAAAAGTAGAGCAGAAATTCTTAGAAAGTAGACTGTGCACACTTGCCTTCTCAAGTGGTCATATATTTAAGCATGACCTAAAAGCCGTGTGTGTGTGTGTGTGTGTGTGTGTGTGTGTGTGTGTGTTTACAAGGGAATTCTGGTCAATAATGAGGAATTCTGATTTGAGATATAAGTCTACTCACAATTACTAAGAAGGTAACATAATGAGCCCAGTAACTTTTCCAATATTTGAATCAACCTAAGTTTGTAATTCAAACAAAGTTTGAATTAACTCCTCTTAACAAAATAATTGTTACCCAAATAATTTAAGGCATGATCTCAATTAGTCATATCATATAAATGATCTATTTTTCCACACAGTAAAATTTAGGGCTTTAATCACTTTAGTATGAATGGTCTAAGTACTAAAGAACTGTCTCTGAATTCACAAAGATAAGTTTTCCCATTCATTTTGAAGTTGTTCATTTTGACTTTTCCTCTCAAGACAAAGCCTCTTACAAAATCATAGGAAATAATAAAACTGTCAGATGTCAAAGTGGCTTTCTTGTCAGCCATTCCCCAGTGTCCCTTTTCCTGGCTTTGGTTTCTTCTAAAGAAGAAATTTCAAGTTTTTAATTTTGAAACAGAAACAGAAAAGCTAAATTCTTATTGCAAGGTTTTCAACTATCAGTTTAGAGATATGTGTGTAAAGATAGAGAAGTATATGCTTTTTAAACAAACATTTCCCACTTGTTAGTCTTAAAAGAATAAGATGTAAGCAATTCTATTCCAGCTTTCTTATATCTGTGTCTTCATCTGAGAACACCCACCTTCTGTCAGTGCTGCTGACAATGTTCCCCCCACTATGACAGTTTCATTATCTTATCCATTATCTGTGAGTCGGACAAATCCAAAATATTCTAATTTTAAACAAACTTGACCTCAAAAACTTTTAAAGAGAAAACATCATTTTATAGTAAAAATTCAAAACAAAGTTCTTATGCATGACGTAAAATCAAAAGACCAACAATACTGACATTGAAAGCCTAATACCCCTACTTTTATATAAAAATTTCTCCCCTAGTTTGAACTGTGCATGCATTTCTTTTGCTTCTATCAGCCTCTTGAATTTTCCCCTTTAGTTTAGTATAACTTATTCCATGCATTTTTCTTCTTGTTATTTAACCTGTGCTTATTAAAAAGAGAACATGTATGAGTAACTTTCCATTGTAAAAATAATATATGCTCATCATACAAATAAAAAATATAAAGGAAAGTGGTAGAAAGAAGCCATCTATTCTTCCAGCACTCAAAGATAACCACCACTGACCATTTTCTTACAATTTCAGAATAACTAGACCAAGAAGATTTTTAAGAAGTCACTTCAAACATACTGTCTTCTTTATAAAGACCAAAAGTGGAAATTCTCCAACCACACCCACACATTTTAAGAACAAGCAATGACAATGACTTTGAACAGGAGAATCAGAATTTTAGAAGTGCTTATCACTCATTTTACCAATGAAGCAATGAGTCCAGGATAATTAAATGACTTGATATGTAAAACAACTTGCTTTCGCATAAAAGATGGATGATAGCTCCATGCATAGTTTCTCTCATTTTTCTATAATCTCTCTCTCTCTCTCTCTCTCTCTCACACACACACACACACACACACACACACACACACACACACGATAGAGTATTTTTCATGATGGATCAAAAGGTAGAATCATCTCAGCAAATTATCTATAATATAGATTCCTGGACCCCACAATTATTCAGTGAATCAGATTTTCTAGTGGAGAAACCCACAACTTTTATTCAAAGGTGGCAAAGCATTGCTAATGACCAGCAAGTTTGTGCAAAGCAAGCACTGCTGTAGACCAACACTTCCTTCTTTTATACCTCATATTATTCTTTGCCTCCATTTCTATCTTTCATTCCATTTACATTCATTAAGGTAATGTGTTCAGCAACATGCTAACTGCACAGAGATATATAAAACATTAAGAAATTAAGCTTGCCCTTAAATGTTGGGCAGCAGGAGTTAGTGACAAAAGGAAAAAAGGAGTACATGCCTTCTAAACTAGTAATTATACTTTAAGTGTTGTAGTTCAAGTATGAAGTGTTATGTGAGTGTTGTGGGATGAATTGTGTCTCCCAGAGAGATGTGACTAAATCTCTAATCTCTGGTACTTATGAATGTGACTTTATTTGGGAATTGGGTCTTAGCAGAATTAATAAATTGAAATGAAATCATACTGGATTAGGGTGGATCCTAAATCCAATGACTAGTATTCATATTCCTATGTAAGGTATAAGAGAGAGTCATAGAGAGAGGAATACAGATGGAAGAAGGCCATGTAAAGACAGAGGAGGGGACTGATTCTTTCCTGGAACCTTCAGAGGAACCATGGCCCTGTTGACATCTTGATTTCAGACTTCTAGTCTCCAGAACTAGAAAGAATACATATCTGTTGTTTTAAACTACATGATTTGTGACAATTTGTTAAAATGGGAAACTACTATGATGAATCACTTAAGTAGCTTCATTTTGCAGGAAAAACGAAACAGATTGGGATGGTCAGTAAAGTTTATAAACATTAAATTGAAATCTTTTACATTTTGTGATTGCTACAGCCGAGTCCTCTGGAAAAATAATTATATTAACACTGTGTTTATATTTGTTTTTCCTAAACATGAAATTAAAAAAACACAGAGGTATAAATCTTTGCAATAAAATCTATTTTCAAATATAGTAAATGCATATAAAATACTTGAAAAACAAAGACTTCTTTTTTAAATACATACAGTTAAAGGCCCAAATAACTTCAATGCTTATTAGGATAGATACTATACTCAATTATGTTACAGTAATTTCTCTCTCCCATAGAGTGCCTGGTCTTTGGGGAATCTGTAGGGATATTTAAACAATTTCTAACAGTGAATAACAATAAAAGTCTATGTGCTCTGCTTTGTGATGGCCCAAATCCTACAGCTACTGTTGAGACCAGGAGACAGCAGACTCGAGCACAGGAAAATTGTAAAAAGGACGTTAAAAGGATGTACCAATCACAAAAATGTAAGAACTGAGAAATAGAAATATCAACAAAAACATGAATCTAATTTCAAGAATAAAACCTTTAGATCAAGGTAAGAAGATATAGCTGTTACAGTTATTTATCACTTAAATTAAGTACTAATTCTGCACTCTTATTACCCATGCAGCTATCATCCTAGAGGATAAAAGCTGACAAAATAAAAAAGACAAAATATGAAATACCAATTGCAAGTAGGGGAAATATGAACTGAGAGTCAGTTGTCCTGATTTGGTGCAAGCAGCTTAACACTTTACACAGTGAAGTAAAAAGAAATGTATTGGGTTTCTATCTTGTGTAGTTTCACTTTTGAACCCAAGGCTCAACTTACACACATAGCATAACCAGATTTAGAAGTTATGAATGAGGAATTTATACTTGGAAATATGGAACAATAAAGTATTGTGATTGCACTTATGTATGAATAACTGTAGGGGCTACTGTTGTGTTTTCTAACTCAGTTCTCTGCCTCTATTACCTAAAATGGACTCTATCTGATGACAATTCACATGGATGATCATTATGACTATAAATTCCCCCCATGAAGAAAGATGGATAATACTGAAAGAACAGCTTTCAGACTCAAAGGGAAGAGAAAATTTAGTGAACTGATAGGAGAAAAAGCAGAGATATACTCAGAGAGGTCTCTAATAAAAGGCTCAATGTTCTACCGTTATGCCTCCAGTCAAAGCCCTAAATAGGTTTTATGAGAATGTGTATAAGCGGCAGGGGTGGAGAGATAAAAATCCTGGTGCTTTATGTGTGGTGGAAGATAGGAGACATGATATAGGTAGTTTACTGTTTATTTTTTAAATGTTTTTTAAAAAATTTTATTTCTGAGAGAGAGAGAGACAGCATGAGCAAGGGAGGGTCAGAGAGAGAGGAAGACACAGAATCTGAAACAGACTCCCGGCTCTGAGCTGTTAGCACAGAGCCCGACATGGGGCTCGAACCCACAAACCGTGAGATCATGACCTGAGCAGAAGCCGGTCGCTTAACCAACTGAGCCACGCAGGCGCCCCGGTAGTTTACTGTTTAGATTGCTCTTGCTGCTCTTACAATTTTACAAGAGGACAGAGCCATCCCAGAGAAAGAGAAGGAAGTCAATGAATAACCTATATTTTAGTAACCATAATTTTCATTATACAGGTCTTCATATTTATCTTAGAACAAAACACAGATAAGAACACAAGAAAAATTTTAAATATTCTGTACAGACTATTTTAATACTACTTCTATACTCTTTCTATGTAAAATGTATTTGTTTCAAATATATTTTAATGTGTATAATATACACACATCTATATATATGTTTACCCACATAATACACTTATTTTTACAAAAGTAGAGATACCACATACTGCTTTCTGTAACTTCCTTTTCCCTTGTAACACATTATAAACATTTTCCATATCAAAACCAAAGTAACATAATTTTAATTGTGACAAAATAATTTATAAAAATAACATCTTAAAAATTCTTTTATAAGAAATTTCAATTATTTCACTTTTTCTATTGTAAATGATAACATGATAAACATCCTTGACATGTTTCTAATTCCTTGGAACATACTCCTAGAATTAGGCTGTAGTTCAAAGAGTATGACATCTTTTAATACATATTGCCCTCTGCAAGTGTTGTCCTACTTTATTCCCACAAGCAATATATGAACATGTCCATTTTCTAACAGTCTCACCCACGCTAGGCCTGGTTAATGGCATAGTTTAAAACTATTTTACGGCAGGATACTTATGTGTAGGAAGGAAACTTCAATACTAAATGCAAATGTTGAGACTATTCACTGTTTGAGTGAAACTAACAGACAAGTTATATATTGCTTGATGGAGGACAGAATTGCTAAGGAATATTAATAATTAACGGTAGATTACATTAGTGGTAGGAATATTAGCAATTTTGGTAAATTACCATAAATGCTTGCTCTCTCAAAATATTCTTGGATTGTAGTTTCCAATAACATCAGAAACTTCAGTTTTAATGACTTAAATGACATTTATTAACTTTCCTATTATTAGTGCAAAATAAACCAGCATCATTTTATAGCCAAAAAAATAATTAATCTGCTCCACAGTTCCTCTTTTGTGAGTCATCAAATGCCACCTACCTGTGACAAGTTTCATGAGCTATTAGAAGGGATTTTCCACCCTCAGCAATGGCTTAATGACAAAAAGAAAAAAATCTTTTTTACAAAGTGTTCAAATTAGTTTTACTTTCCCAGATAAGGGATTATATTTATTTTAAATGTGGTTTATACCTGAAAAAGCTATACAGAAAAATCTCTGTCTTTGCTTCTTCCTTTTCATATATATGGGCCTATTTCAATGATTAAATGGCAAGCCAGATATTTTGCCTCAAACTTAAAAAAAAAAAAAAAGAGGGGCGCCTGGGTGGCTTAGTTGGTTAAGCGTCCGACTTTCCGACTTTCGCTTAGGTCATGATCTCGCGGTTTGTGGGTTCGAGCCCCGCGTCGGGCTCTGTGCTGACTGCCAGCTCGGAGCCTGGAGCCTGTTTCAGTCTGTGGC